>NW_019264767.1:391226-420532 GCF_002742605.1 Olea europaea var. sylvestris
TTATGAGGCATTATATGGTAGAAAATGTAGATCTCCAATTTATTGGGATGATGTTGGAGAAAGAAAATTTCTAGGACCAGAGATGGTTCGTGAAATGGCTAAAGTTGTGATACAAATACGTCAACAAATGCAAACTGCTCAAGACCGACAGAAAAGCTGTGCAGATCAAAGAAGGAGAATGTTAAAATTCACAGTTGATGACCAAGTATTTTTGAAGGTAGCGCCGATGAAAGGGGTTATGCGATTTGGAAAGAAAGGAAAATTGAGCCCAAGATACATTGGTCCCTTTTCAATTATTGAGAAAATTGGAAATGTTGCCTACAAGCTTGATCTTCCTTCATCAATGTCTCAAGTACACAATGTGTTTCATATATCTATGCTAAGAAAGTACATTGGAAATCCTTCTCATGTATTTAGGAATGAACCAGTAGAGATAAAACCAGATTTGACATATGAAGAAAAACCTGTTGAGGTTCTTCAACGAGAAGTAAAGCAACTTAGAAGCTAGAAAATTCCATTGGTTAAGATATTGTGGCGGAATCAGTCAAAAGAAGAAGCCACTTGGGAAAGAGAAGATGAAATGTGGGTTAAATATCCTGAACTTTTTGGTAAGCAAATTTCGAGGACGAAATTTTTATAAGGAGGGAAGGATGTAATACCCCAAACTTTCTGTTATATATTTGGCCATTGTGATTCATGCATTTCATGCTATTCACAATGTTACTTGCATTAGTATTCTTAATTACTTTATCTTAAAATAGTGCATTCGATTATGGATATTTTAAGATTTTATTCTTCGACTCCTAGACCTAGGTGTTGAATTTTGTATTGAGCTATGATATAAAATTAGGTTAACTAAATATTAGAGATTGGCTTGATAAGAAATGGAATATCGAAAAGGTCGGAAATCTGTATCGACAAAAGTTCAAGCTTTCTATTCAGTTGATCGAGACCACCTTAAACCCTAGATAGGTAATTGACATATTTGGGACATGATAAATAAAGGAACATGATCATGATGCGATAATATATGTCTCATATGACATTATAAATATCGAGGTGCGATTTGATGAAATCGATCGAGAATGGGGTGTCAATCGGGTAAATAAGTAAATGAACGATTGAGGAATTAGCTCTATAAAATATTTTGGGATCTTAGGGCAAGTGAAATGGATTGTAAACACATTAACATAAGCCCAAGACACTTGATTTATACCTGCAAAGATAGATATAAAATCAGATTTTTTTTTTTAATCATAAATGGATCCAAATATAATGGTTGAAAATCAAGTATGGCTACAATGAAGACACGTCGTGCTTGGCACCTCATGCTTGGGATAGTTGTCATTTTAACACTCAATCCCTTCATCCTTAAGATATATAGCACGTCTCCTACCTCTTTTTATTTAATATAGATAGATATATATATCTTATAAATCAATCTAAGTTAAATAGTCCAAGAGAAAAGTCAAATATAGTAGGAAAAGACCACCTCATGCTAAACACTTGGCTGCACCCCACATTTTCTTAATCCTTAAGGAAGAGTCACGTCTCCAGCATCTTGAAGACTTTATATACACCTCCTAACAACATTTTTAGTCTTACAAATTATCCCCAATTGAGCACCAATTGAAAGAGAAAGCAAAAAGGAAAAGAGAGAAGCAGAAACAAGGAGCTGAAATTGAATTTCTGGATAGGTGAGTTTAACTCACGGTTTTGAAGTTTTTCTTTAGTTCTTTTGCTTTTTTTATAATATGTTTAAACTATAAACTTACTTGAGGCTAAATATAAGGGTTTTTTATGATGGCAAAAGAGAGGGGTAATTGAGTACAAGAACCTGAAAGAAACCAACAGGAATAGAGATGTGTTGACTGATGAATTTGGATGCTTTAAACTTTGATTTTGGATAATACTGAAGACATAACTTGTATCTATGTAAATGAATGTTGTTATATGGGATTTAGAAGGATATAAATGGTCTTCTAATAGCCTGGAATCTGTTTGATGACATGCTAACAAAATGGAAACCGAAAGCTGTCACAATGAAAACTGCCTGATTTTGATGTCGTGGAGATGGACTATTTTGATGCTGAGAACACTTTATTTTGATGCTAACAAAATGGTTATATGATCGCTGATTTTGATATTGTAAATGATCATCACAGGTGATTTGAAGTTAACAAATAGGGACATAATTGTGCAAATGCTCGTTTCATTTTATTAAAAAAAAGTATATCTAAATTTTATGTCTAGATCGAGTTACCAATATCATTTCGACATAGGAATTAGTATGGTCATTTGTATATATTTGGGGTGTGACAAAACAACGCGTCAAAAATCAGGGTACAAATTGCAAAGTTCAATCGGTTAGAACCATGCAACATCTACACTATGGTGTACACATTTTAGTTTGCACTTTGCCACGTGACATTACCCTGTTGGACAGTTTAATATTCAAATAATTTTCCTATCTAATTGAAACTAGGTAACAATGCAAGTGTCAAACAGCATGTCAAAAATCAATGTACAAACAGCAAAGTTCAATCGACATGAACCGTGCAACGTGTACACTATGATGTGCACTTTAGTTTACACTTTCCCACATGATATTATCATGTTGGGCAGTTTAAATTTCAAACAATTTTTCCAACCAAACGACACTTGACGACAACGAAAGTGTCAAACAACGTGTCAAAAATGAGTATACAAATAGCAAAGTTCAATCGGTAATAACCTTATTACATGTACACGATGGTGTACACTTTAGTTTACACTTTGCCACATCACATTATCCCGTTGGATAGTTCAAATTTCAAACAGTTTTCCCATGCAGTTGACACTTGACAACAATGCAAGTGTCAAACAACGTCTCGAAAATCTGTGTACAAATAGCAAAGTTTAATCGGTAAGAACCTTGCTACATGTACACTTTAGGTTACACTTTGCCAATTGACATATCCCTGTTGGAAAGTTTTAATTTCATACAGTTTTCCCATCCAATTGATACTTGACAACAGTGCAAGTGTTAAACAACGTATCAGAAATTAGTGTACAAATAGCAAAGTTCAATCGGAAAGAACCTTTCAACATGTACACTTTAGTTTACACTTTTCCATGTGACATTACCCCATTAGGCAGTTTAAATTTCAAACAGTTTTCCCATCCAATTGACACTTGACAACAATACAAGTATCAAACAACGTGTCCAACATCAGTGTACAAGTAGTAAAGTTCAATCGATAAGAACCTTGCGACATGTACACTGTGGCGTGCACTTTGGTTTACACTTTGCCACATGACATTACCCTGTTGGACAATTTAAATTTCAAATAGTTTTTGCATCAAATTGAGACTTCACAACAGTTCTAGTGTCAAACAACGTATCCAACATCAGCATGCAGGTAGCAAAGTTCAATCGATAAGAACCTTGTGACATGTACACTATGGTGTACACTTTAGTTTACACTTTGCCATGTGACATTACCCTTTGGACAGTTTAAATTTCAAACAATTTTCCCATCCAATTGACACTTGGTAAAATACAAGTGTCAAACAACGTGTCAAAAATCAGAGTACAAATAACAAAGTTCAATCGGTAAGGACCATGCTACATGTACACTATGGTGTACACTTTAGTTTACGCTTTGCCACATCACATTACACCGTTGGGCCGTTCAAATTTCGAACAGTTTTTCCATCCAGTTGACACTTGAAAATAATGCAAGGGTCAAACAACGTCTCAAAAATTAGTGTACAAATAGCAAAGTTTAATCGGTAAGAACCTTGCTACATGTACACAATGCTGTACACTTTAGTTTACACTTTGTCACGTTTCATTACTCTGTTGGACAAATTAAATTTCAAATATTTTGAAATCCAATTGACAATTGACAACATTGCAAGTTTCAAACAACGTGTCAAAAATCAGTGTACAAATAGGAAAGTTCAATTGGTGAGAACTCTGCGACATGTACACAATAGTGTACACTTTAGTTTACACTCTGCCACGTGACATTAACCCTATTGGACAATTTAAATTTCAAACAGTTTTTTCATCCAATTGACACTTGACAAGAATGTAAATGTCAAACAATGTGTCAAAAATCAATGTACAAAATAGTAAAGATCAATCGGTAAGAACCTTGCTACATGTATACTATGAGTACACACATGAGTTTACACTTTACCACGTGACATTACCATATTGGATAGTCTAAATTTCAACCAGTTTTCTTACCCAATTGAGACCTGACAACAATGCAAGTGTTAAACAATCTGTCAAAAATCAGTGTCCAAATAGCAAAGTTCAATAGGTAAGAACCATTCTACATGTACACTATCGTGTACTCTTTAGTTTACACTTTGCCACGTGACATTACCATATTGGATAGTCTAAATTTCAAACTATTTTCCAATCCAATTGACACTTGACAACAGAGCAAGTGTCGAACAACGTGTCAAAAATCAGTGTACAAATAGCAAAGTTCAACCAGTAAGAACCTTGCTACATGTACACTATGGTGTACACTTTAGTTTACACTTTACCACGTGACATTACCCTGTTGAGCAATTCAAATTTCAAATAGTTTTCCCATCCAATTGACACTTGACAACAATGCAAGTGTGAAACAATGTGTCAAAAATCAGTGTACAAATAGTAAAGTTCAATCGGTAAGAACCTTGCTACATGTACACTATGCATACACACTTAAGTTTACACATTACCACGTGACATTACCCTGTTGGATAGTTTAAATATCAACCAGTTTTCCTATCTAATTGAGACTTGAAAACAATATAAGTGTTAAACAACGTGGGAAAAATCAGTGTACAAATAATAAAGTTCAATCGTTAAGGACTAGGCTACATGTACACTATAGTGTTCACTTTAGTTTACGCTTTGCTACGTGACATTACCCTATTGGACAATTTGAATTTCAAATAGTTTTTCCACCCAATTGACACATGACAACAATGCAAGTGTCAAACAACGTGTCAAAAATCAGTGTACAAATAGCAAAATTCAATCGGTAAGAACCTTACTACATGTACACTTTGGTGTGCACTTTAGTTTACACTTTGCCACCTGACATTTCACTGTTTGATAGTTTAAATTTCAAACCGTTTCACCGTCCAATTGACAATTGACAACAATGCAAGTGTCAAACAACATATCAAAATTCAGTGTACGAGTAGCAAAGTTCAGTCGGTAAGAACCTTGCGACATGTACACTATGGTGTACAGTTTAGTTTATAGTTTGCCTACTGACATTACCTTGATGGACAGTTTGAATTTCAAATAGTTTTTCCACCCAATTTACACATGACAACAATGCAAGTACCAAACAACGTGTCAAAAATTAGTGTACAAATAGCAAAGTTCAGTCAGTAAGAACAGTGCTACATTTACACTATGGTATACACTTTACTTTTCACTTTGCCATGTGACATTACCCTATTGAGCAGTTCAAATTTCAAACAATTTTCCCATCCAATTGACACTTAACAACAATGCTAGTGTCAAACAACGTGTCAAAAATCAGTGTACAAATGGCAAAGTTCAATCGGTAAGAACTTGCGACATGTACACTATGGTGTGCACTTTAGTTTACACTTTGCCGATAGACATTACCCTGTTGGACAGTTTGAATTTCAAACTATTTTCCCACCCAATTAACACATGAATTCAATGCAAGTGTCAAACAACGTGTCAAAAATTAGTGTACAAATAGCAATGTTCAATCGGTAAGAACCGTGCTACATGTACACTATGGCGTACACTTTAGTTTATACTTTTCCACGTGACATTACCCCGTTGAGCAATTCAAATTTCGAACAGTTTTTCCATCCAATTGACACTTGACTTGACAATAATGCAAGTGTCAAACAATATGCCAAAAATCAGTGTACAAAAAGTAAAGTTCAATCGGTAAGAACCTCGCTACATGTACACCATGAGTACACACTTAAGTTTACACTTTACCACGTGATATTACCCTGTTGGATAGTTTAAGTTTCAACTAGTTTTTCTATCCAATTAAGACTTGACAACAACGCAAGTGTCAAACAACGTGTCAAAAATCAGTGTACAAATAACAAAGTTGAATAGGTAAGAACCTTTCTACATGTACACTATGGTGCACAATTTAGTTTATACTTTACCACGTGACATTACCCTGTTTGACAGTTTAAATTTCAAACAGTTTTTCCATGCAATTGACACTTGACAACAATGCAATGCAAGTGTCAAACAACGTGTCAAAAATCAGTGTACAAATAGCAAAGTTCAATCGGTAAGAACCTCGTGACATGTACACTATGGTGTGCATTTTAGTTTACACTTTGCCACGTGACATTTCCCTGTTGAGCAGTTCAAATTTCAAATAGTTTTTCCATCCAATTGACACTTGGCAACAATGCTAGTGTCGAACGACGTGTCAAAAATCAGAGTACAAATGACAAAGTTCAATCGGTAAGAACCGTGCTACATGTACAATATGGTGTACACTTTAGTTTACACTTTGCCACGTGACATTACCTTGTTGAGCAGTTCAAATTTCAAATAGTTTTCCCAACCAATTGACACTTGGCAACAATGCAAGTGTCAAACAACATGTCAAAACTCAGTGTACAGATAGCAAAATTTAATCGGTTAGAACCTTGCTACATGTACACTATGAGTACACACTTAAGTTTACACTTTGCCACGTGACATTACCATGTTGGATAGTTTAAATTTCAACCAGTGTTTCTATCCAATTGAGACCCGAAAACAATGCAAGTGTTGAACAACGTGTCAAAAATTAGTATACAAATAACAAAGTTCAATAGGTAAGAACCTTTCTACATGTACATTATGGTGCACACTTTAGTTTACACTTTTCCATGTGACATTACCCTATTTGACAGTTTAAATTTCAAACAGTTTTCCCAAGCAATTAACACTTGACAACAATACAAGTGTCAAACAACGTGTCAAAAATCAGTGGATAAATAACAAAGTTCAATCGGTAAGAAGCTCGCGACATGTACACTATGGTGTACAATTTAATTTACACTTTTCCAAGTGACATTACCATGTTTGACAGTTTGAATTTCAAAAAGTTTTCCCAACCAATTGACACATGACATCAATGCAACTGTCAAACAACGTGTTAAAAATCAATGTACAAATAGCAAAGTTCAATTGGTAAGAACCGTGCTACATGTACACTATTGTGTAGACTTTAGTTTACACTTTACCACATGACATTACCCTGTTGAGCAGTTCAAATTTGAAATAGTTTTCTCATCCAATTGACACTTGACAACAATGCAAGTGTCAAGCAACATGTCAAAAATCAGTGTAGAGATAGCAAAGTTCAATCGGTAAGAACTTTGCTACATGTACATTATGAGTACACACTTAAGTTTACACTTTACCACGTGACATTACCCTGATGGATAGTTTAAATTTCAACCGGTTTTCCTATCCAATTAAGACTTGACAACAATGTAAGTATCAAACAACATGTCAAAAATTAGTGTACAAATAGCAAATTTCAATATGTAAGAACCTTTCTACATGTACACTATGGTGTACACTTTAGTTTACACCTTGCCACGTGACATTACCCTATTTGGCAGTTTAAAATTGAAACAATTTCCCACCCAATTTACACTTGACAACAATGCAAGTGTCAAACAATGTGTCAAAAATCAGTGTAAAAATAGCAAAGTTCAATCGGTAAGAACCTCGCGACATGTACACTCTAGTCTACACTTTAGTTTACACTTTGCCACGTGACATTACCCGATTGGAGAACTTAAATTTCATACAATTTTCCCATCAAATTGACACTTGAAAAGAATGCAAGTGTCAAACAACGTGTCAGAAATTGGTGTACAAGTAGCAAAGTTCAATCGGTAAGAACTTCGCGACATGTACACTCTGGTGTACACTTCAATTTACACTTTGCCACGTGACATTACCCTATTGAGCAGTTCAAATTTCGAACAGTTTTCCCATCCAATTGACACTTGACAACAATGCAATTGTTAAACAACGTGTCATAAAGTAGTGTACAAATAGAAAAGTTCAATAGGTAAGAACCTTGCTACTTGTACACTATGGGTACATACTTAAGTTTACACTTTGCCACGTGACATTACCCTGTTGGATAGTTTAAATTTCAACCAGTTTTCCTATCTAATTGAGACCTAACAACAACGCAAGTGTCAAATAACCTGTCAAAAATCAATGTACAAATAGCAAAGTTCAGTAGGTAAGAACCTTTGTACATGTACACTATGGTGTACACTTTAGTTTACACTTTGCCATGTGGCATTGCCCCGTTTGGCAATTTAAATTTCAAACCATTTTGGCATCCAATTGACAATTGACAACAATGCAAGTGTCAAACAACTTGTTAGAATTCGTTGTACAAATAGTAAAGTTCAATCGGTAAGAACCTAGCGACATGTACACTGCGGTGTACTCTTTAGTTTACACTTTGTCAAGTGACATTACCCTATTGGACAATTTGAATTTCAAACTGTTTTTCCACCCAATTGACACATGACAACAATGCAAGTGTCAAACAATGTGTCCAGAATCAGTGTACAATTAGCAAAGTTCAATTGGTAATAACCTTACATTATGGTGCACACTTTAGTTTACACTTTGCCACGTGAGATTACCCTGTTGAAGAGTTTAAATTTCAAACCATTTTTGCCATCCAATTAACAATTGACAACAATGCAAGTGTCAAACAAGGTGTCAAAATTTAGTGTACAAATAGCAAAGTTCAATCGGTAAGAACCTTGCGACGGGTACACTATGGTGTACAATTTAGTTTACACTTTGCCAAGTGACATTACCCTGTCGGACAGTTTGAATTTTAAACAATTTTTCCACCCATTTGACACATGACAACAATGCAAGTGTAAAACAACGCATCAAAAATCAGTGTACAAATAGCAAAGTTCAATCGGTATGAACCTTGCTAAATGTACACTATGAGTACACACTTAAGTTTACACATTACCACGTGACATTACCCAGTTGGATAGTGTAAATTTCAACCAATTTACCTATCTAATTGAGACCTTACAACAATGCAAGTGTCAAACAACGTGGTAAAAATCAGAGTACAAATAACAAAGTTCTATCGATAAGGACCATGCTACAAATACACTATGGTGTACACTTTAGTTTACGCTTTGCCACGTGACATTACCCTATTGGTCAATCTGCATTTCAAACTGTTTCTCCTACCAATGACACATGACAACAACGTAAGTGTCAAACAACGTGTCAAAATTCAGTGTACAAATAGCAAAGTTCAATCAGTGAGAACCTTGCTACATGTACACTGTAGTGTACACTTTAGTTTACACTTTACCACGTGACATTACCTTGTTTGACTATTTAAATTTTAAACCATTTTGCCATCCAATTAACAATTGATAATAATACAAGTGTCAAACAACATTTCAAAATTCAGTGTACAAATAGCAAAGTTCAATCGGTTGGAAACCTCGTGACATGTACACTATGATGTACTCTTCAGTTTACAATTTGCCAAATGATATTACCCTGTTGGACAATCTGAATTTCAAATGGTTTTCCCACCCAATTGACACACAAATACCAAAGTTCAATTAGTAAGAACCGTGCTACAGGCACGCTATGCTGTACACTTTAGTTTACACTTTACCCCGTGACATTATCCTGTTGAGCAGTTCAAATTTCAAACAGTTTTCCCATCCAATTGACACTTGACAACAATGCAAGTGTCAAACAACATGTCAAAAATTAGTGTACAAATAGCAAACTTCAATCGATAAGAACCTTGCTACATGTAAGCTATTAGTACATACTTAAGTTTACACCTTGCCAAGTGACATTACCCTGTTGGACAGTTTGAATTTCCAACAGTTTTCCCACCCAATTGACACATGACAACAATGCAAGTGTCAAACAGCGTGTCAAGTGTACAAATAGCAAATTTCAATCGGTAAGAATCGTGCTACATGTACGCCATGGCGTACACTTTAGTTTACACTTTGCCCCGTGACAATACCCTGTTGAGCATTTCAAATTTCAAACAATTTTCCCATCCAATTGACACTTGACAACAATGCAAGTGTCAAACAACGTGTCAAAAATTAGTGTACAAATAGCAAAGTTCAATCGGTAAGAACCTTGCAACATGTACACTATGTGTGCACACTTAAGTTTACACTTTACTACGTGACATTACCCTGTTGGATAGTTTAAATTTCAACAAGTTTTCCTATCCAATTGAGACTTGAAAACATTGTAAGTGTCAAACAACGTGTCAAAACTTAGTGTACAAATAGCAAAGTTCAATTGGTTAGAACCTTGCGGCATGTACACTATGCTGTACACTTTAGTTTACACTTTACCAAGTGACATTACCTTGTTGGGCAGTTTGAATTTCAAACAGTTTTTCCACCCAATTGACACTTGACGACAATGAAAGTATCAACCAACGTGTCAAAAATCAGAGTACAAATAACAAAGTTCAATCGGTAAGAACCTTGCTACATGTACACTATGAGTACACACTTAAGTTTACACTTGCTAAGTGACATTACCCTGTTGGACAGTTTGAATTTCAAACAATTTTCCCACCCAATTGACACATGACAACAATGCAAGTGTCAAACAACGTTTCAAAAATCAGTTTACAAATAGCAAAGTTCAATCGGCAAGAACCGTGCAACATGTATGCTTTGGTGTACACTTTAGTTTACACTTTACCCCGTGACATTACCCTATTGGGCAGTTCAAATTTCAAACAGTTTTCCCATCCAATTGACACTTGACAACAATGCAAGTGTCAAACAAGGTGTCAAAAATCAATGTACAAATAGCAAAGTTCAATAGTTAAGAACCTTTCTACATATACACTATGATGTACAATTTAGTTTACATTTTACCACGTGACATTACCCTATTTGAATGTTTAAATTTCAAACTATTTTCCCCTGCAATTGACACTTGACAATGATGCAAGTGTCAAACAACGTGTCAAAAGTCAGTGAACAAATAGCAAAATTCGGTTGGTAAGAACCTTGCAACATGTACACTCTGATGAACACTTTAGTTTACACTTTGCCACGTGACATTACACTATTGGACAATTTAAATTTCAAACAGTTTTTCCATCAAATTGACACTTGACAACAATGCAAGTGTCAAAGAATGTGTCAAAAATCAGTGTACAAATAACAAAGTCCAATCGGTAAGAACTGTGCTACATGTACGCTATGGTGTACACTTTAGTTTACACTTTGCCACGTGAAATTACCCTGTTTGATAGTTGAAATTTCAAACCGTTTTGCCATCCAATTGACAATTGACAACAATACAAGTGTCAAACAACGTGTCAAAATTTAGTGTACAAATAGCAAAGTTCAATTGGTAAGAACCTTGCTACATGTACACTATGAGTACACACTTAAGTTTACACATTACCACGTGACCTTTCCCTATTGGATAGTTTAAATTTCAACTAGTTTTCCTATCTAATTGAGACCTGACAACAATGCAAGTGTCAAACAACATGGCAAAAATCAGAATACAAATAACAAAGTTCAATCGGTAAGGACCATGCTACATGTACACTATGGTGTACACTTTAGTTTATGCTTCACCACGTGACATTACCGTATTGGACAATTTTTATTTCAAACTGTTTTTCCACCCAATTGACACATGACAACAATGCAAGTGTCAAACGTGTTAAAAATCGGTGTACAGATAGCAAAGTTCAATCGATAAGAACCTTGCTATATGTACACTATGGTGTACAGTTTAGTTTTCACTCTGCCACGTGACATTACCCTGTTTGACAGTTGAAATTTCAAACCGTTTTGCTATCCAATTGAAAATTGACAACAATGCAAGTGTCAAACAAAGTGTCAAAATTCAGTGTACAAATTGCAAAGTTCAATCGGCAAGAACCTTGGGACAAGTACACTATGGTGTACACTTTGCCTAGTGACATTACCCTGCTTGACAGTTTGAATTTGACAACAATGTAAGTGTCAAACAACGTGTTAAAAATCAGTGTACAAATAGCAAAGTTCAATCGGTAAGAACCGTGCTTTATGTACGTTATGCTGTACACTTTAGTTTACACTTTGTCCCGTGGCATTACCTTGTTGAACAGTTCAAATTTCAAACAGTTTTCCAATCCAATTGACACTTGACAATAATGCAAGTGTCAAACAACGTGTCAAAATTAGTATACAAATAGCAAAGTTCAATCGATAACAACCTTGGTACATGTACGCTATGACTACACACTTAAGTTTACACTTTACCAAGTGGCATTACCCTGTTGGACAGTTTGAATATCTAATAGTTTTTCCACCCAAATGGCTCATGACAACAATGCAAATGTCAAACAACGTGTTAAAAATCAGTGTAAAAATAGCAAAGTTCAATCGGTAAGAACCATGCTACTTGTACGCTATAGTGTACGCTTTAGTTTACACTTTACCTTGTGACATTACCTGTTGAGCAGTTCAAATTTCAAACAGTTCTCCCATCCAATTTACACTTGACAACAATGCAAGTGTCAAACACCGTGTTAAAAATCAGTGTACAAATAGCAAAGATCAATCGGTAAGAACCTTGCTACATGTACGCTATGAGTACACACTTAAGTTTACACTTTGCCAAATGACATTACCTTGTTGGAGAGTTTGAATTTAAAATAGTTTTCCCACCCAATTGACACATGACAACGTTGGAAGTATCAAACAATGTGTCAAAAATCAGTGTACAAATAGCAAAGTTCAATCGGTAAGAACTTTGCTACATGTACAAATGAGTACACACTTAAGTATACACTTTATCATGTGACATTATTCTATTGGATAGTTTAAATTTCAACCAGTTTTCCTATCCAATTGATACCTGACATCCACACAAGTGTCAAACAACATGCTAAAAATCAGTGTACAAATAGCAAAGTTCAATAGGTAAGAACCTTTCTACAAGTACACTACGGTGTACACTTTAGTTAACATTTTACCACGTGACATTACCCTATTTGAATGTTTAAATTTCAAACTATTTTCCCATGCAATCGACACTTGGTAACAATGCAAGTGTCAAACAATGTGTCAGAAATCGGTGTACAAATAGCAAAGTTCAATCGGTAAGATCCTCGCGACATGTACACCCTGGTGTACACTTTAGTTTACACTTTGCCACGTGACATTACCCTATTGGACAATTTAAATTTATACAGTTTTCCCATACAATTGACACTTGACAACAATGCAAGTGTCAAACAACGTGTCAAAATTCAGTGTACAAATAGCGAAGCTCAATCGGTAAGAACCTTGCTACATGTACACTATGAGTACACACTTAAGTTTACACATTACCACATGACATTACCCTGCTGGATAGTTTAAATTTCAACCAGTTTTCTTATCTAATTGAAACCTAACAACAACGCAAGTGTCAAACAACGTGCCAAAAATCAGAGTGCAAATAAGAAAGTTCAATTTGTAAGGAACATGCTACATGTATACTATGGTGTACACTTTAGTTTACGCTTCTCCACGTGACATTAACGTATTGAACAATTCAAATTTCAAACCATTTTTCTACCCAACTAACAGATGAAAATAATGTAAGTGTCAAACGTGTCAAAAATCAGTGTACAAATAGCAAAGTTCCATCGGTAAGAATCTTACTACATGTACACTATGGTGTATACTTAAGTTTACACTTTGACACATGACATTACCCTATCCGACAGTTAAAATTTCAAACCATTTTGCCATCCAATTGACAATTGACAACAATGCAAGTGTTAAACAGGGTACGAAAATTCAGTGTACAAATAGCAAAGTTCATTCGGTAAGAACCTTGCGACTTGTACACTATGGTGTAGGCTTTAGTTTACACTTTGCCAAGTTACATTACACTGTTGGACAGTTTGAATTTCAAATAGTTTTCCCACCCAATTGACACATGACAATAATGCAAGGGTCAAACAACGTGTCAAAAATCAGTGTAGAAATAGCAAAGTTCAATCGATAAGAACCGTGCTACATGTACACTATGGTGTACACTTTAGTTTACACTTTGCCCCGTGACATTACCCTGTTGAGTAGTTCAAATTTCAAACAGTTTCCCCATCCAATTAACACTTGATAACAATGCAAGGGTTAAACGTGTCAAAAAATCAGTGTACAAATAGCAAAGTTAAATCGGTAAGAACCTCGTAACACGTACACTCTGGTGTACACTTTAGTTTACACTTTGCCACATGACATTACCCTATTGGACAATTTAAATTTCATATAGTTTTCCCATCCAATTGAGACTTGACAACAATGCAAGTGTCAAACAACATTTCAAAAATCAGTGTACAAATAGCAAAGTTCAATCGGTAAGGACCTTGCTACATGTACTCTATGAGCACACACTTAAGTTTACACATTACCACGTGACATTACCCTGTTGGATAGTTTAAATTTCAACCAATTTTCCTATCTAATTGAGACCTGACAACAATGCAAGTGTCAAACAACATGGCAAAAATCAGAATACAAAGAACAAAGCTCAATCGATAAGGACCATGCTACATGTACACTATGGTGTACACTTTAATCTACGCTTCTCTACGTGACATTAACGTATTGAACAATTCAAATTTCAAACCATTTTTCTACCCAATTGACACATGACAACAATGGAAGTGTCAAACGTGTCAAAAATCAATGTACAAATAGCAAAGTTCAAACGGTAAGAATCTTGCTACATGTACACTTTTGTTTACACTTTGCCACGTGACATTATCCAATTTGACAGTTGAAATTTCAAACTGTTTTACCATCCAATTGACAATTGACAACAATGCAAGTGTCAAACAAGGTGTCAAAATTCAGTGTACAAATAGCAAAGTTCAATCGGTAAGAACCTTGCGACATGTACACTATGGTGTGCACTTTAGTTTACAATTTGCCAAGTGACATTACCCTGTTGGACAATTTGAATTTCAAATAGTTTTCCCACCCAATTGACACATGACAACAATGCAGGTGTCAAACAACGTGTCAAAAATCAGTGTAGAAATA
Source organism: Olea europaea var. sylvestris (assembly GCF_002742605.1). Classification (NCBI taxonomy): domain Eukaryota; kingdom Viridiplantae; phylum Streptophyta; class Magnoliopsida; order Lamiales; family Oleaceae; genus Olea; species Olea europaea. The sequence continues at coordinate 406,341 of NW_019264767.1, forward strand.
GCAAAGTTCGATCGGTAAGAACCGTGCAACATGTACGCTATGGAGTACACTTTAGTTTACAATTTGCCCCGTGAGATTACCCTGTTGAGCAATTCAAATTTCAAACAGTTTTCCCATCTAATTAACACTTGACAGCACTGCAAGTGTCAAACGTGTCAAAAATCAGTGTACAAGTAGCAAAGTTCAATCGGTAAGAACCTTGCTACATGTACGCTATGAGTGCACACTTAAGTTTACACTTTGTCAAGTGACATTACCCTGTTGGACAGTTTAAATTTCAAACAGTTTTCCCACCCAATTGACACATGACACAATGCAAGTGTCAAATAACATGTCAAAAATCAGTGTACAAATAGCAAATTTCAATTGGTAAGAACCGTGCTACATGTACGCTATGGTGTACACTTTAGTTTACACTTTTCCCCATGACATTACCCTGTTGAGCAGTTCAAATTTTAAACAGTTTTTCCATCTAATTGACACTTGACAACAGTGCAAGTGCCTAACAACATGTCAAAAATTAGCGTACAAATAGTAAAGTTCAATCGGTAAGAACCTTGCTACATATACGCTATGAGTACACACTTAAGTTTACACATTACCATGTGACATTACCCTGTTGCAAGGTATTTATCGATTGAACTTTACTATTTGTACACTGATTTTCGACACGTTGTTTGACACTTGTATTGTTGTCCAGTGTCAATTGGATGGGAAAAGTTTTTGAAATTTAAATTGTACAACAAGGTCATGTCATGGTGTACACGTGGCAAGGTCCTTAAGGATTGAACTTTCCTACTTGTACACAGATTTTCGACACGTTGTTTGACACTTGCATTGTTGTCAAGTGTCAATTGGATGGGAAAAATGTTTGAAATTTAAACTGTCAAACAGGATAATGACACGTGGCAAAGTGTAAGTAATGTGCACACCATAGTGTACATATCATAAGGTTCTATCGGTGTGCACATATCGTAAGGTTCTTACCGATTGAACCTTGCAATTTGGACACTGATTTTTGACACGTTATTTGACACTTGCCAAGTGTCAATTGGATGTGAAAAATGTTTGAAATTTAAATTGCCCAATAGGATAATGACACGTGGTAAAGTGAAAAATAAGGTGTAAACCATAGTGTACATGTCGCAAGGTTCTTACCGATTGAACGTTACTATTTGTACACTGATTTTTGACAAGTTGTTTGACACTTGCATTGTTGACAAATGTCGATTCGATGAGAAAGCTGTTTGAAATTTAAACTGTTCAAAATGGTAATGTCACGTGGCAAAGTGTAGACTAAAATGTACACTATATTGTACATGTAGCAAGGTCCTCACCGATTGAACTTTGCTATTTGTAAACTGATTTTGAAACATTGTTTGACACTAACATTATTTTCAAGTGTCAATTAGATAGGAAAAATGTTTGAAATTTAAATTGTCCAACAGGGTAATGTCTCGTGGTAAAGTGTAACCTAAAGTGTGTACACCATAGTGTACATGTAGCAAGTTTCTTACCGATTGAACTTTTCTATTTGTACACTAATTTTTGACACGTTGTTTGACCCTTGCATTGTTTTCAAGTGTTAATTCAATGGGAAAATAGTTTGAAATTTAAGCTGTCCAACAGGGCAATGTCAAGTGGCAATGTATAAACTAAAGTGTACACCATAGTGTACATGTCGCAGGGTTCTTACCGATTAAACTTTGCTATTTGTACACTGATTTTTGACACGTTGTTTGACACTTGCATTGTTGTCAAGTGTCAATTGGATGGAAAAACTATTTGAAATTTAAACTGCTCAACATGGTAATGTCACGTGGCAAAGTGTAAACAAAAGTGCGCACCATAATGTCCATGTGGCAAGGTCCTTATCGATTGAACTTTACTATTTGTACACTGATTTTCGTCGCATTGTTTGATACTTCCATTGTTGATAAGTGTCAATTTGATGGGAAAACTGTTTGACATTTCAACAGTCCAATAGGGTAATGTTACGTGGCAAAGTGTAAATTAAAGTGTACACCATAGAGAACATGTGGCAAGGTCCTTACCGATTGAACTTCGCTATTTGTACACTGATTTTTGACATGTTGTTTGACACTTGTATTGTTGTCAAGTGTCAATTGGATGGGAAAATTGTTTGAAATTTAAACTGTCCAACAGTGTAATGACGTGTGACAAAGTGTAAACTAAAGTGTACACTATAGTGCACTTGTGGCAAGGTCGTTACCGATTGAACTTTACTATTTGTACACTGATTTTTGACATGTTGTTTGACACTTACATTGTTGCCAAGTGTCAATGGGATGCGAAAATTGTTTGAGATCTAAACTATGCAACAGGGTAATGTCATGTGGCAAAGTGTAAACTAAAGTGTACACCATTGTGTACATGTCGCAAGGTTCTCACTGATTGAACTTTCCTATTTGTTCAATGATTTTTAAAACGTTGTTTGACACTTGCATTGTTCCTAAGTGTTAATTGGATGGGAAAACTGTTTGAAACTTAAACTACCAAACAGGGCAACGACACGTGGCAAAGTGTAAACTAAAGTATACACCATAGTATACATGTCGCAAGGTTCTTACCGATTGAACTTTGCAATTTGTAACACTTGTCAAGTGTCAATTGGATGGAAAAATTGTTTGAAATTTAAACTGTCCAATAGGGTAATGGTACATGGTAAAGTGTAAACTAAGTTGTAAACAATAGTGTACATGTCGCAAGGTTCTTACCGACTGAACTTTGCTATTTGTACATTGATTTTTGACACGTTGCTTGACACTTGCATTGTTGTCAAGTGTCAATTGGATGGGAAAATGGTTCAAAATTTCAAACGGTTTAAAAGGGTAATATCACGTGGTAAAGTGTAGAATAAAATGTACACCATAGTGTACATGTGGTAAGGTCCTTACCGATCGAACTTTGCTATTTATACACTAATTTTCGACATGTTGTTTGACACTTACATTGTTGTCAAGTGTCAATTAGATGGGAAAATTGTTTGAAATTTAAACTATCCTACAGGGTAATAACACATGGCAAAGTGCAAACTAAAGTGTACACCATAGTGTACATGTTGCAAGGTTCTTACCGATTGAACTTTGCTATTTGTACACTAAATTTTGACACGTTGTTTGACACTTGTCAAGTGTCAATTGGATGGGAAAAATTTTAAAATTTAAAATGTCCAACAGGGTAATGACACGTGGTAAAGTGTAAACTAAGCTGTAAACCATAGTGTACATGTCGCAAGGTTCTTACCGATTGAACTTTGTTATTTGTACACTAATTTTTGACACGTTGCTTGACACTTGCGTTGTTGTCAAGTGTCAATTCAATGAGAAAGCTATTTAAAATTTAAACTGTCTAAAAGTGTAATGTCACGTGATAAAGTGTAAAATAAAATGTACATCATAGTGTACATGTAGCAAGGTCCTTACCGATTGAATTTTGCTATTTGTAAACTAATTTTTGACAAGTTGTTTGATACTTGCATTGTTGTCAAGTCTAAATTGGATGGGAAAATTGTTTGACATTTAAACTGTCCAAAAGGGTAATGTCACGTGGCAAAGTAATATACATGTAGCAAGGTTCTTACCGATTGAACTTTGCTATTTGTACACTGATTTTTAACACGTTGTTTGACACTTGCATTGTCGTCAAGTGTCAATTGGATGGAAAAACTATTTGAAATTTAAACTGTCCAACAACGTAATGTCATGTGGCAAAGTGTAAACTAAAGTGTACACCATAGTGAACATGTCACAAGGTTCTTACCGATTGACAATTGGATGGAAAAACTATTCGAAATTTAAACTGTCCAACAATGTAATGTCATGTGGCAAAGTATAAACTAAAGTGTACACCATAGTGTCCATGTCGCAAGGTTCTTACCGATTGAACTTTGCTCTTAGTACACTGATTTTCATCGCGTTGTTTTACACTTACATTGTTGACAAGTGTCAATTGGATGGGAAAACTATTTGAAATTTAAGCTGTCCAGCAAGGTAATATCATGAGGCAAAGTGTAAACTAAAGTGTCCACCATAGTGTACTTGTAACAAGGTTCTTACCGATTGAACTTTGCAATCTGTACACTAATTTTTTACACGTGGTTTGACACTTGCATTTTTGTCGAGTTTCAATTGGATGGGAAAATTATTTGAAATTTAAAGTGTCCAACAAGGTAATGTCTCGTGGCAAAGTGTAAACTAAAGTGTACACCATAGCGTACATGTGGCAAGGTCTTTAAGGATTGAACTTTGCTATTTGTACACTGATTTTCGACACATTGTTTAACACTTGCATTGTTGTCGAGTGTCAATTGGATGGGAAACTGTTTGAAATTTAAACTGTCCAACAGGGTAATATCCTGTGGCAAAGTTTAAACAAAAGAGTACACCATAGTGTACATGCGGCAAGGTACTTACCGATTGGACTTTACTATTTGTACACTGATTTCGGAACGTTGTTTGACACTTGCATTGCTGTCAAGTGTCAATTGGATGGAAAAACTGTTTGAAATTTAAACTGTCCAACATGTTAATGACACGTGGCAAAGTGTAGACTAAAGTGTTCACCATAGAGTACATGTCGCAAGGTTCTTATTGATTGAACTTTACAATTTGTACACTGATTTTTGACATGTTATTTGAACTTGCATTGTTGTCAAGTGTCGATTGGAAGGAAAACTGTTCGAAATTTAAACAGTAAAAAGGGTAATGTCACGTTACGAAGTGTAAATTAAAGTATACACCACAGTGTACATGTCGCAAGGTCCTTACCGATTGAACTTTGCTATTTGTACACTAATTTTCGACACATTATTTGACACTTGCATTGTTGTCAAGTGTCAATTGGATGGAAAAACTGTTTGAAATTTAAACTGTCCAACATGGTAATGTCACGTGGCAAAGTGTAAGTTAAAGTGTGCACCATAGTGTACATGTGGGAAGGTCCTTATCGATTGAACTTTACTATTTGTACACTGATTTTCATCGCGTTGTTTGATACTTGCATTGTTGTCAAGTGTTAATTGGATCAGAAAACCGTTCAAAATTTTAAACTGAGCAATAGGGTAATGTCACGTGGCAAAGTGTAAACTAAAGTGTACACCATAGTGTAAATGTGGCAAGGTCCTTACCGATTGATCTTTGCTATTTGTACGCTTATTTTCGACACGTTGTTTAACACTTGCATTGTTGTAAAGTCTCAATTGGATGGGAAAATTTTTTTAATTTAAATTGTCCAATTGGGTAATGACACGTGGCAAAGTGTAAACTAATGTGTCCACCATAGTGTACATGTGGCAAGGTCCTTACCGATTGAATTTTACTATTTGTACACAAATTTTTGACATGTTGTTTGACGCTTGTATTGTTGTCAAGTGTCAATTGGATGGGAAAATGTTTGAAATTTAAACTGTCAAATAGGGTAAAGACATGTGGCAAAGTGTAAACTAAAGTGTACACCATAGTGTACAAGTTGCAAGGTTTTTACCGATTGAACTTTGTAATTTGTACACTAATTTTTGACAAGTTGTTTGACACTTGTCACGGGTCAATTGGATGGGAAAACTATTTGAAATTTAAACTATCCAACAGTTTAATGACACGTGGTAAAGATTAAATTAAGGTGTAAACTATAGTGTACATGTCGCAAGATTCTTACCAATTGAACTTTGCTATTTGTAGATTGATTTTTGACAAGTTGTTTGACACTTGCATTGTTGTCTAGTGTCAATTCGATGAGAAAAATATTTGAAATTTTAACTGTCCAAAAGGGTAATGTCACGTGGCAAAGTGTAAACTAAAATGTACACCATAGTGTACATGTAGCAAGTTCCTCACCGATTGAACTTTCCCATTTGTAAACTAATTTTTGACACGTTGTCTAACACTTGCATTGTTGTCGAGTGTCAATTGGATGGGAAAAATGTTTAAAATTTAAACTGTACAACAGGGCAATGTTAAGTGGCAAAGTGTAAACTAAGCGTACACCATAGTGTACGTGTAGCAAGGTTCTTACCAATTGAACTTTACTGTTTGTACACTAATTTTTGACAACGTTGTTTGACACTTTCATTATTGTCAAGTGTCAGTTGGATGGAAAATTATTCGAAATTTAAACTGTCCAATAGGGTAATGTCACGTGGCAAAGTGTAAACTAAAGTGTACACCATAGTGTACATGTGGTAAGGTCCTTACCGATTGATTTTTGCTATTTGTACGCTGATTTTCGACACGTTGTTTAACACTTGCATTGTTGTCATGTGTCAATTGGATGGAAAAATTGTTTGAAATTTAAACTATCGAATTGGGTAATGACATGTGGCAAAGTGTAAACAAAAGTGTCCACCAAGTGTACATGTGGCAAGGTCCTTACCGATTAAACTTTGCTATTTGTACACAGATTTTTGACACGTTGTTTGACGCTTGTATTATCGTCAAGTGTCAATTGGGTGGAAAAACTGTTTGAAATTTAAACTGTTAAATTGGGTAAAGACACGTGACAAAGTGTAAACTAAAGTGTACACCATAGTGTACATGTCGCAAGGTTTTTACCGATTGAACTTTGTAATTTGTACACTGATTTTTGACACGTTGTTTGACACTTGTCAAGTGTCAATTGGATGGGAAAACTGTTTGAAACTTAAACTATCCAACAGTTTAATGACACGTGGTAAAGTTTAAATTAAGGTGTAAACCATAGTGTACATGTCGCAAGGTTCTTGCGACACTTGAATTGTTGTCTAGTGTCAATTCGATGAGAAAAATGTTTGAAATTTAAACTGTCCAAAAGGGTAATGTCACGTGGGAAAGTGTAAACTAAAATGTACACCATAGTGTACATGTAGCATGTTCCACACCGATTGAACTTTCCTATTTGTAAACTGATTTTTGACACGTTGTCTAACACTTGCATTGTTGTCGAGTGTCAATTGGATGGGAAAAATGTTTCAAAATTTAAACTGTACAACAGGGTAATGTTATGTGGCAAAGTGTAAACTAAGTGTACACCATAGTGTACATGTAGCAAGGTTCTTACCAATTGGACTTTACTGTTTGTACACTGATTTTTGACATGCTCTTGTACAGTCGTATTGTTGTCAAGTGTCAATTGGATGGGTAAACTGTTTGAAATTTAAACCGTCCAACATGGTAATTTCACATGGTAAAGTGTAAACTAAAGTGTACGTGTAGCAAGGTTCATACCGATTCAACTTTGCTATTTGTAAACAGATTTTTGGCACGTTGTTTGACACTTGCATTGTTGTTAAGTGTCAATTGGATTGGAAAACTTATTGAAATTTAAACTGTCCGACATGGTAATGACACGTGGTAAAGTGTAACCCAAAGTGTACACCATAGTGTACATGTCGCAAGATTCTTAACGATTGAACTTTGCTATTTGTACAATGATTTTCGACACGTTGTTTGAGACTTGCATTGCTGTCAAGTGTCAATTGGATGGAAAATTTGTTTTACATTAAAATTGTCCAATAGAGTAATGTCACGTGGCAAAGTGTAAATTAAAGTGTACACCATAGTGTACATGTGGCAAGGTTCTTATCGATTCAACTTTGCTATTTGTACACTGATTTTTGACACATTGTTTGACACTTGTGTTGTTGTCAAGTGTCAATTAGATGGAAAACTGTTCGAAATTTAAACTATCACCATAGTGTACATGTCGCAAGGTTCTTACCGATTGAACTTTGCTATTAGTACACAGATTTTTGACACATTGTTTGACACATGCATTGCTGTCAAGTGTCAAGTGTAAAACTGTTCGAAATTTAAACTGTCCAATAGGGCAATATCATGTGGAGTTGTGTAAAGTAAAGTGTACACCGTAGTTTACATGTAGCAAGGTCCTTACCGATTGAACTTTGCTATTTGTACACTGATTTTAGACACGTTATTTGACATTTGTAGTGTTGTCATGTGTCAATTGGATTGGAAAACTGTTTAAAATTTAAACTGTCCAACATGGTAATGTCACATGGAAAAGTGTATACTAAAGTGTACACCATAGTGTACACGTGGCAAGGTCCTTATAGATTGAACTTTACTATTTGTACACTAATTTTTGTCGCGTTGTTTGACACTTACATTGTTGTTAAGTGTTAATTGGATGGCAAAACTATTCGAAATTTTAAACTGAGCAATAGGGTAATGTCATGTGGCAAAGTGTAAACTAAAGTGTACACCATAGTCTACATGTGGCAAGGTCCTTACCGATTGATCTTTGATATTTGTACGCTGATTTTCAACACGTTGTTTGACACTTGCATTGTTGTCAAATGTCAATTGGATGGAAAAATTGTTTGAAATTTAAACTCTTCAATTGGGTAATGACACGTGGTAAAGTGTAAACTAAAGTGTCCACCACAGTGTACATGTGGCAAGGTCTTTATCGATTGAACTTTACTATTTGTACACTGATTTTCGACACGTTGTTTGACACTTGCGTTGTTGTCAAGGATCAATTGGATGGAAAAACTTTTTGAAATTTAAACTATGCAACAGGGTAATGTCACGTGGCAAAGTGTAAACTAAAGTGTACACCATAGTGTAAATTGTTGTAAGATTTTTACCGATTGAACTTTGCAATTTGTACACTAATTTTTAACATGTTGTTTGATACTTGCATTGTTGTCAAGTGACAATTGGATGGGAAAACTATTTGAAATTTAAACTGTCAAATAGGGTAATGACACGTGGCAAAGTGTAAACTAAAGTGAAAACCATAGTGTACATGTCGTAAGGTTCTTACTGATTCAACTTTACAATTTATACGCTGATTTTTGACACGTTGTTTGACACTTGTCATGTGTCAATTGGATGGGAAAACTGTTTGAAATTTAAACTGTCCAATAGGGAAATGACACGTGGTAAAGTGTAAACTAAGGTATAAACCATAGTGTACATGTAGCAAGGTTCTTACCGATTGAACTCTGCAATTTTTTACACATATTTTTGACTCGTTGTTTGACACTTGCATTGTTGTCAAGTGTCAATTGGATGGGAAAACTGCTTGAAATTTAAACTGTCTAATAGGGTAATGTCGCGTGGTAAAGTGTAAACTAAAGTATGTACACCATAGTGTACATGTAGCAAGGTTCTTACCGATTGAACTTCGCTATTTGTACACAGATTTTTGACATGTTGTTTGACACATGCATTATTGTTAAGTGTCAATTGGATGGAAAAACTAGTTCAAATTTAAACTGTCCAACAGGGTAACATCACGTGACAAAGTGCAAACTAAAATGTACCCTATAGTGTACATGTTGAAAGGCTCATACCGATTGAGCTTTCCAATTTGTACACTCTTTTTTGACACATTGTTTGACACCTATAATGTTGTCAAGTGTCAATTGGATGGGAAAACTGTTTGAAATTAATACTGTCCAACAGGGTAATGTCACGTGGCAAAGGGTAAACTGAAGGGTGTACACCATAGTGTACATGTCGCACGATTCTTATCGATTGAACTTTACTATTTGTACACTGATTTTTGACACATTGTTTGACACTTGCATTATTGTTAAGTGTCAATTAGATGGGAAAACTATTTGAAATTTAAACTATCCAAAAGGGTAATGTCCCATGACAAAGTGTAAACTAAAGTGTACACCATAGTGTACATGTTGAAAGGTTCATACCGATTGAACTTTCCTATTTGAACACTAATTTTTGACACATTGTTTGACACTTGCGTTGTTGTCAAGAGTCAATTGGGAAGGAAAACTATTGCAAACTTAAACTGTCTTAGTAGAGTTTGACACTTGCATTGTCGCCAAATGTCAATTTAATGGGAAAACTGTTTGAAATTTAAACTGTCCAACAGGGTAATGTCACGTGACAAAGTGTAAACTAAAGTGTACAGCATAGTGTACATGTAGCAAGGTTATTACCGATTAGACTTTGCTATTTGTACACTGGTTTTTGGCACGTCGTTTGACACTTGCATTGTTGTCAAGCATCAATTGGATGTGAAAGCTATTTTAAACTGTCCAACATGGTAACGCCACATGGCAAAGTGTAAACTACAGTATACATCATAGTGTACATGTAGCAAGGTTCTTACCGATCGAACTTTGTTGTTTGTACACTAATTTTTGACACGTTGTTCGACACTTGCATTGTTGTCAAGTGTAAATTGGATGGGAAAACTGCTTGAAATTTAAACTGCCCAACAGGGTAATGTCACGTGGTAACGCGTAAACTAAATTGCACACCTTAGTGTACTTGTAGGAAGATCCTTACCGATTGAACTTTGCTATTTGTACACTGATTTTGGACACATTGTTTGACACTTGCATTGTTGTCAAGTGTATATTGAAATGGAAAACTGTTTGAAATTTAAACTGTCAGGCTGGGTAATGTTACGTGGCAAAGTGTAAACTAAAGTGTACACCATAGTTTACATGTAGGGAGGTCCTTACCTACTGAACTTTGCTATTTGAACACTGATTTTTGACATGTTGTTTGACACTGACATTGTTGTCTAGTGTCAATTGGATGGGAAAACTGTTTGAAATTTAAACTATCTAGCTGGGTAATGTCACGTAGCAAAGTATAAAATAAAATGTACGCCATAGTTTATGTAGCAAGGTATTTACCGATTGAACTTTGCTATTTGTACACTGATTTTTGACACGTTGTTTGCACATGCATTATTGTCAAGTGTCAATTGGAAGGGTAAACTGTTTGAAATTTAAGCTGTCCAACAGGGCAATATCACGTGGAAAAGTGTAATCTAAAATGTACACCATAGTGTACATGTAACAAGGTTCTTTTCGATTGAATTTTGCTATTTGCACACTGATTTTTGACACGTTGTTTGACACTCACGTTGTTGTTAAGTGTCAATAGGATGGGAAAGTTGTTTGAAATTTAAACTGTCCAACTGGGTAATGTCACGTGGTAAAGTGTAAACTAAAGTGTACACCATAATGTACATGTAGCAAGGTCTTTACTGATTGAACTATGCTATTTGTGCACTGATTTTTGACACGTTGTTTGACACTTGCATTATCGTTAAGTGTCAATTTAATGGGAAAACTATTTGTAATTTAAACTGTCCAAGAGGGTAATGTCACGTGGCAATGTGCAAACTAAAGTGTACACCATAGTGTACATCAGCAAGGTTCTTACCGATTGAACTTTACTGTATGTACACTAATTTTTGACACATCGTTTGACACTTACATTGTTGTCAAGTGTCAATTTGATTGGAAAACTATTTGAAATTTAAACTGTCCAACAGGGTAATGTCACGTGGCAAAGTGTTAATTAAAGTGTACACCATAGTGTACGTGCAGCAAAGTCCTTACCGACTGAACTTTGCTATTCATATACTGAGTTTCGACACTTTGTCTGACACTTGCATTATTGTCAAATGTCTATTGGATGGGAAAATTGTTTAAAATTTAAACTGTCCAATAGGGTAATGTCACGCGGGAAAGTGTAAAATAAAGTATCTACACCATAGTGTACAAATAGCAAGGTTCTTACTAATTGAACATTGCTATTTGTACACTGATTTTTGACATGTTGTTCGACACTTGCATTATTGTCAAGTGTCAATTGGATGAGAAAATTATTTGAAATTTAAACTGTCCAACCGGGTAATGTCATGTGGTAAAGTGTAAACTAAAGTGTACACCATAGTGTACATGTAACAATGTCCTTACCGATTAAACTTTGCTATTTGTGCACTGATTTTCGACACGTTGTTTGACACTTGCAATGTTGTCAGGCGTCAATTAGATGGGAAAATAGTTTGAAATTTAAACAGTCCAACGGGGTAATGTCACGCGAGAATGAGTAAACTAAAGTGTACACCGTAGTGTACATGTAGCAAGGTACTTACCTATTAAACTTTGCTATTTGTACACTAATTTTTGACACGTTCTTTGACACTTACATTGTTGTCAAGAGTCAATTGGATGGGAAAACAATTTAAAATTTAAACTGTCCAACAAGGTAATGTCATGTAGCAAAGTGTAAACTAAATTGTACACCATAGTGTACCTATAGCATGGGTTATACCGATTGAACTTTGCTATTTGTAAACTGATTTTTGACACGTTGTTTAACACTTGCATTGTCGTCAAGTGTCAATTGGATGGGAAAACTATTTGAAATTTAAAATGTCTAGCGGGGTAATGTCAAGTGGCAAAGTGTAAATTAAAGTGTACACCATAGTGTACATGTAGCAAGGTTCTTACCGATTGAGCATTGCTATTTGTATACTAATTTTTGACACGTTGTTTGACACATATATTGTTGCCAAGTGTCAATTGGATGGGAAAACTCTTTGAAATTTAAACTGTCCAATAGGGTGATGTCGCGTGGCAAAGTCTAAACTGAAGTGTACACCATAGTGTGCATATAGCAAGGTTCTTACTAATTGAACTTTGCTATTGGTACACCGAATTTCGACACGTTGTTTGACACTTGCAATGCTATCACGTGTCAATTGGATGGGAAAACTATTTGAAATTGAACCTATCAAGCAGGGTAATGTCACGTGACAAAGTGTAAACTAAAGTGTAAATCATAGTTTACATGTTGCAAGGTTCTTCCCGATTGAACTTTGCTATTTGTACACTGATTTTTGACACGTTTTTTGACACATGCATTGTTGTCATTTGTCAGTTGGATGGAAAAACTATTTGAAATTTAAATTGTTGAACAGTGATATGTCATGTGGCAAAGTGAAAAGTAAAGTGTACACCATAGTGTACATGAAGCAAGGTTCTTACCGATTGAACTTTGCTATTTGTACATCAATTTTTGACACGTTGTTTGACACATGCATTGTTGTCAAGTGTTAACTGGATGGAAAAAATATTTGAAATTTAAACTGTCCAACAGGGTAATGTCACGTGGCAAAGTGTAAACTAAAGTTTACACAATAGTGTACATGTAGCAAGGTTCTTATTGATTGAATTTTGCTATTTGTACACTAATTTTGGACACGTTGTTTGACACTAGAATTGTTGTCAAGAGTCAATCGGATGGGAAAACTATTTGAAACATAAACTATCTAACAGGGTAATGTCACGTGGTAGAGTGTAAACTAAAGGGTACACCACAGTGTACATGTAGCAAGGTTCTTATCGACCGAACTTTGCTATTTGTACACCAATTTTGGATACGTTGTTTGACACTTGAATTGTTCTCAAGTGTCAATTGGATGGGAAAAATGTTTGAAACTTAAACTGTCTAACAGGATAATGTCACGTGGTAAAGTGTAAACTAAAGTGTACATTACAGTTTACACGTAGCAAGGTTCTTATCGACCGAACTTTGCTATTTGTACACCAATTTTGGACACGTTGTTTGACACTTGAATTGTTCTCAAGTGTCAATTGGATGGGAAAAATGTTTGAAACTTAAACTGTCTAACAGGGTAATATCACATGGTAACGTGTAAACTAAAGTGTACACTACAGTGTACATGTAGCAAGGTTCTTATCAACTGAACTTTGCTACTGAACTTTGCTATTTGTACACCGATTTTGAACACGTTGTTTGACACTTGAATTGTTGTCAAGTGTCAATCGGATGGAAAAACTATTTGAAACTTAAACTGTCCACCAGGGTAATGTCACGTGATAAAGTGTAAACTAAAGTATGCACCATAGTGTACATGTACTAAGGTTCTTATCGATTGAACTTTTGTATTTGTACACTGATTTTTGACACGTTGTTTGACACTTGCATTGTTGTTAAGTGTCAATTGGGTGGGAAAACTGTTTGAAATTTAAACTGTCTAACAGGGTAATGTCACGTGCCAAAGTGTAAACTAAAGTGTGTACACCATAGTGTACATGTAGCAAGGTTCTTACTAATTGAACTTTGTTATTTGTACACTGATTTTTGACACATTGTTTGACACTTGCAAAGTTCAATTGGTAAGAAACTTGCGACATGTACACTTTAGTTTACACTTTGTCACTTGACACTACCCTATTGGACAGTTTAAATTTCAAACTATTTTCCAACCCAATTGACACTTGATAACAATGCAAGTGTCAACCAACGTGTTAAAAATCAGTGTACAAATAGCAAGTTCAATCGGTAAGAACATTGCTACATGCACACTATGGTGTACACATTAGTTTACACTTTACCACGTGACATTACACTGTTGGACAGTTTAAATTT
>NW_019264767.1:422048-447895 GCF_002742605.1 Olea europaea var. sylvestris
AAAGTTCAATCAGTAAGAACCTTGCTACATGTACACTATGGTGTACACACTTTAGTTTACACTTTGCCACATGATATTACCTTGTTGGAAAGTTTAAGTTTCAAACAGCTTTCCCATCCAATTGACACGTGACAACAATTCAAGTGTCAAAAAATGTGTCCAAAATCAGTGTATAAATAGTAAAGTTCAATCGGTAAGAACCTTGCTACATGTACAGTATGGTGTCCACTCTAGTTTACACTTTGCCACGTGACATTACCCTGTTGTATTATTTAAATTTCGAATAGTTTTCCCATCCAATTAACACTTGAAAATAATGCAAGTGTCAAAAAACATGTTAAAAATCAGTATACAAGTAGCAATACAATGTGTCAAAAATCTGGGTACAAATAGCAAATTTCAATCAGTAAGAACCTTGCATCATGTACACTATGGTGTACACTTTAGTTTTCACTTTACCACGCGACATATCCCTATTGGACAATTTAAATTTCAAATAGTTTTCCCATCCAATTGACACTTGACAACAATGTAAGTGTCAAACAACACGTCAACAATCAGTGTACAAATAGCAAAGTTCATTCGGCAAGAACCTTGCGACATGTACACTATGGTGTACACTTTAGTTTACACATTCTCACTTGACATTACCCTGATGGACAGTTAGAATTTCTAGCTGTTTTCCAACCCAATTGGCACTTGAGAAAAATGCAAGTATCAAACAACGTGTCAAATATCAGTGTACAAATAGCAAAGTTCAATCGGTAAGAACCTTGCTACCTTGACAACGATGCAAGTCTCAAACAACGTGTCAAAAATCAGTGTACAAATAGCAAAGTTCAATCGATAATAGTTTACACGTTGTCATGTGACATTACCTAGTGGGACAGTTTAAATTTCAAACAGTTTTTCCATCGAATTGAAACTTGACAACAATGCAGGTGTCAAACAGCGTGTCGAAAATCAGTGTACAAATAGCAAAGTTTAATCGATACAAACCATGCTACATGTACACTATGGTGTACACTTTAGTTTACACTTTCCAACATGACATTACCCTGCTGTACAGTTTAAATTTTAAACAATTTCCCCATCGAATTGACAGTTGACAACAATGCAAGTTTCAAGCAACGTGTCAAAAATCAGTGTACAAATTGTAAAGTTCAATCAGTAATAACCTTGCGATATGTACACAATGGTGTACACTTTAGTTAAGACATTACCATGTTGGACAGTTCAAATTTCAAACTATTTTCCAACCTAATTGACACTCGAAAATAATGCAAGCGTCTAACAATGTGCCAAAATCAGTGTACAAATAGCAAAGTTCAATCGGTAGGAACCTTGCTTCATGTACACTTTAGTTTACACTTTGCCACGTGACATTACCCTATTGGACAGTTTAAATTTCAAACAATTTTTCCAACCAATTGACACTTGACAGAAATGCATGTGCTAAACAATGTGTCAAAAATCTCTGTGCAAATAGTAAAGTTCAATCGGTAAGAACATTACATCATGTACACTATGGTGTACACTTTAGTTAACACTTTGCCATATGACATATCCCTGCTGGACAGTTTAAATTTCAAACAGTTTTCCAATCCAATTAACACCTAACAACAATATAAGTGTCAAACAACGTGTCAAAAATTAGTGTACTAGCAGCAAAGTTCAATCGGCAAGAACATTGCGACATGTACACTATGGTGTACACTTTAGTTTACACTTTGCAACGAGACATTACCCGGTTGGATAATTTAAATTTCAAATAGTTTTCCCATCCAATTGACAGTTGACAACAACTCAAGTGTCAAATAACATGTCAAAAAGTGTACAAATAGCAAAGTTCAATAGGTAAGAACCTTGCTACATGTATACTATGGTGTACACTTCTGTTTACACTTTGCCACGTGACATATCCCTGTTGGGTAGTTTAAATTTCATACAGTTTTCCCATCCAATTGACACTTCTGAACAATGCAAGTCTGAAACAACGTGTAAAAAATTAGTGTACAAATAACAAAGTTCAATCGGTAATAGTTTACACGTTGTCATGTGATATTATTAAATTTCAAATAGTTTTCCCATCGAATTGACACTTGACAACAATGCAGGTGTCAAACAACGTGTCAAAAATCAGTGTACAAATAGCAAAGTTCAATCGATACGGACCATGCTACATGTACACTATGGTGTATACTTTAGTTTACACTTTGCAGCATGACATTACCCTGTTGTATAGTTTAAATTTTAAACACTTTTCCCATCGAATTTACGGTTGACAACAATGCAAGTTTCAAGGAACGTGTCAGAAATCAGTGTACCAATTGCAAAGTTCAATCGATAATAACCTTACGATAGGTACACTATGGTGTACACTTTAGTTTAGACATTGCCACTTGACATTACCTTGTTGGACAGGTCAAATTTCAAACTATTTTCCAACCCAACTGACACTTGACAACAACGCAAGTGTCAAACAACGTGTCAAAATTTAGTGTATAAATAGCGAAGTTCAATCGGTAAGAACCATGCTAAATGTACACACTTTAGTTTACACTTTCCCACATGACATTACCCTGTTGGACAGTTTAAGTTTTAAACAATTTTTCTATCCAATTGACACTTGACAACAATTGAAATGTCAAACAACTTGTCCAAAATTAGTGTACAAATAGCAAAGTTGAACCTGTAAGAACCTTGCTACATGTACACTACGGTGTGCACTTTTGTTTACACTTTGTCACGTGGCATTATCCTGTTGGAAGGTTTAAATTTCAATCAATTTTCCAATCCAATTGACACTTGACAACAATGCATGTGTCAAACAACGTGTCAAAAATCTGTGTACAAATAGTAAAATTCAATCGGTAAGAACCTTGCATCATGTACACTATGGTGTACACATTAGCTAACACTTTGCCGCGTGCCATATACCTGTTGGACAATTTAAATATCAAATAGGCTTCCAATCCAATTGACACCTGACAACATTGTAAGTGTCAAACAACGTGTCAAAAATTAGTGTACTAACAACAAAGTTCAATCAGAAAGAACCTTGCTACATGTAAACCATGGTGTACACCTTAGTTTACACCTTGCCACATGATGTTACCCTGGTGGACAGTTTAAATTTCAAACAATTTTCCAATCCAATTGACACTTGACAACAATGCAAGTGTCAAACAATGTGTCAAAAATCAGTGTACAAATAGCAAAGTTCAATCGGTAAGAACCTTACTTCATGTACACTATGGTGTACACTTCTGTTTACACTTTACCATGTAACATATCCCTATTGGGCATTTTAAGTTTCATATAGTTTTCCCAGCGGATTAACACTTCAGAGCAATGCAAGTCTGAAACAACGTGTCAAAAATTAGTGTACAAATAGCAAAGTTCAATCGGTAATAGTTTACACATTGTCATGCGACATTATTAAATTTCAAACAGTTTTTCCATCGAATTGACACTTGACAACAATGCAGGTGTCAAACAATGTGTCAAAAATCAGTGTATAAAAAGCAAAGTTCAATCGATACAGACCATGCTACATGTACACTATGGTGTACACTTTAGTTTACACTTTGCAACATGACATTACCCTGTTGTACAGTTTAAATTTTAAACACTTTTCCCATCGAATTTACGGTTGACAACAATGCAAGTTTCAAGGAACGTGTCAGAAATCAGTGTACAAATTGCAAAGTTCAATCGGTAATAAGCTTGCGTTATGTACACTATAGTGTACACTTTAGTTTAGATATTGCCACTTGACATTACCCTGTTGGACAGTTCAAATTTCAAACTATTTTCCGACCCAACTGACACTTGACAACAACGCATGTGTCAAACAACGTGTCAAAAATCAGTGTACAAATGGCGAAGTTCAATCGGTAAGAACTATGCTAAATGTACACTAAGGTGTACACACTTTAGTTTACACTTTCCCACATGACATTACCCTGTTGGACAGTTTATGTTTCAAACAGTTTTTCTATCCAATTGACACTTGACAACAATTGAAGTGTTAAACAATGTGTCCAAAATAAGTGTACAAATAGCAAAGTTGAATCTGTAAGAGCCTTGCTACATGTACACTACGAGGTACACTTTTGTTTAAACTTTACCACATGCATTACTGTAACGCCCCAAATTCTCTAGCAACCCAGAACGTTACCAAACGTGAATTGATTAATAAAGTGCTTGAGGCAAATACATTTTAATATAATGAGGAATTCAGTAAAAAATGAACAACCTTAACAAAAGGTAAATTAAATTAAATAACATATGCGGAACAATTTGGATTCATATCTTTTATCAAACATTAATAAAAGTAGTTCTAACAAATAATAAAAATAGGACTAATTGAAAGTTATGACGTGACTCACAATTGAGTCTAAATTTAAAAATAATAATAATCAACTGTTAATAAATATTCTAGTGTTTCTAAAAATTAAAGTACTTCATGATGGAGATCCATTGGTCCAATATGCATCCATCCACCGCCGTCCAGCATACTAATTTCTACCTGAAAAGTGTAAATAGAGAGGGATGAGTATAACGAATTATACTCAATGAGATAATTGCTACTCCACATTCAAATCAAACATGAAATTATGCATAAATTCTCTTACCAACATAACATGAGAATTATCACACCATGACAAATGATAATTCAAGCAAGCGCTGCAAATAACAAGAAGGCTAAATTGTGCCTTAAACTGTATCATGATTTCTCCCAAAGGAGCTTTGAACTGAAGTAATTAAATCCATACATAACAACGTATTTGAAAAGATGTGGACAAACCACTAATAGCACTGAGCATCTCACCTTTTGAAGATGAACGTGGAAAACAAAATTGCTGAAAACATGATTCTTTATTGAAATTCCAAAGCCTTAAAAAGCCTTAATAATATGGAGAAATATTTTTAAAGAGGAGGAGAGAATAAAGACTTGTAGAAGAAGAATGAGGAATTAATGACTAAATGCTTGAGGTTTAGTGCTATATTTATACTAAACCATGGTGTGGGAAGTGGAATTTTGATAAGTTTTGAATTCTAAATTTCCGTCCATACACTCCTCGGCAACTAGACTTCTATCTGATTTGGGGATAACTATTGGGTTCAGATAAATTCCAATTATTCTAATACTAAAATTATTAGGAAACTTTATCATAATCCGAATCCTACATGATTAAGAACAATAGTTTCTATCCTAATTAAAGTAGATTAGCATTAAAAAGGAATTTAATAGTTTCTAGAAAATTATTATGATTATGTTTTAATCAATTATTTTTAAATTTCGTAATTATCAATACTTAACATATTTTAATCCTAATGGCCGAGAATTGTAAACTGTATGCATACTAAATAAATTAGAATTTCATTTATACCTTGATTCTTCCATTGATTCCATCTTAATTCAACTTATCCAAAATATCATTTTCTTAATCCTAATATATATAATTAATTATTATCTATCAAAGGAGTCCAATATTGATATAGTAATTTAGCTCGAATTAATAACTAATATTATTAACTAAGTAGTTTTCTTAATTGGCTATAACTCAAGTTTAACGAATCCAAATTGAATTTTTCTTGAGCCCATAATTCATCATTTATTACGAGTTTCAAAATGAGCCCAATATTGATAGGGTAATTCTAACTCCTTCAATAATTAACTATTCGGCCTATTTAATAAAGGTATAAAATCTGAAACTTATTGTCACTTTGGTCCCTCAACTATAAAGAAATTCACATAGATCCAAATTAACTATAGAGATAACCAATTAACTTGTATAAGGACTTAACTGAACATTGCATTCCTATTAAATAAATTAATGCTAAGTAAAAATTGGGGATTTTACAATTACTCTGTTGGACAGTTTAAATTTCAAACAATTTTCCAATCTAATTGACACTTGATAACAATGCATGTGTCAAACAATGTGTTAAAAATATGATTGCAAATAGTAAAGTTCAATCGGTAAGAACCTTGCATCATGTATACTATGGTGTACATTTTAGTTAACACTTTGCCACGTGCCATATACCTGTTGGACAGTTTAAATATCAAACAGGTTTCCAATCCAATTGATACCTGACAACGTTGTAAGTGTCAAACAACATGTAAAAAATTAGTATACTAATAGCAAAGTTCAATCGGTAAGAACCTTGCTACATGTAAACCATGGTATACACCTTAGTTTACACCTTGCCACGTGACATTACCCTGTTGGATAGTTTAAGTTTCAAACAATTTTCCAATCCAATTGACACTTGACACCAATGCAAGTGTCAAACAATGTGTCAAAAATCAGTGTACAAATAGCAAAGTTCAACTGGTAAGAACCTTACTTCATGTACACTATGGTGTACACTTCTGTTTACACTTTACCATGTAACGTATCCCTATTGGGCAATTTAAATTTCATACAGTTTTCCCAGCGGATTAACTATTCAAAACAATGCAAGTCTGAAACAACGTGTCAAAAATTAGTGTACAAATAGCAAAGTTCAATCGATAATAGTTTACACGTTGTCATGTGACATTATTAAATTCCAAACAGTTTTCCCATCGAATTGACACTTAACAACAATGCAAGTGTCAAACAACGTATCGAAAATCAGTGTACAAATAGCAAAGTTCAATCGATACGGACCATGCTACATGTACACTATGGTGTACATTTTAGTTTACACTTTGCAGCATGACATTACCCTGTTGTACAGTTTAAATTTTAAACACTTGTCCCATCGAATTTACGGTTGACAACAATGCAAGTTTCAAGGAACGTTTCAGAAATTAGTGTACAAATTGCCAAGTTCAATCGGTAATAACCTTGCGATATGTACACTATGGTGTACACTTTAGTTTAGACATTGCCACTTGACATTACCCTGTTGGACAGTTCAAATTTCAAACTATTTTCCAACCTAACTGACACTTGACAACAACGCAAGTGTCAAACAACGTGTCAAAAATCAGTGTACAAATAGCGAAGTTCAATCGGTAAGAACCATGCTAAATGTACACTAAGGTGTACACACTTTAGTTTACACTTTCCCATATGACATTACCCTGTTGGACAGTTTAAGTTTCAAACAATTTTTCTATCCAATTGACACTTGACAACAATTGAAGTGTCCAACATCGTGTCCAAAATTAGTGTACAAATAGCAAAGTTGAATCTGTAAGAACCTTGCTACATGTACACTACGGTGTACAGTTTCGTTTAAACTTTGCCACGTGGCATTATCCTGTTGGACAGTTTAAATTTCAAACAATTTTCCCATCCAATTGACACTTGATAACAATGCATGTGTTAAACAATGTGTCAAAAATCTGTTTACAAATAGTAAAGTTCAATCGGTAAGAACCTTGCATCATGTACACTATGGTGTACATTTTAGTTAACACTTTGCCACGTGCCATATACTTGTTGGACAGTTTAAATATCAAACAGGTTTCCAATCCAATTGACACCTGACAACGTTGTAAGTGTTAAACAATGTTTGAAATTAGTATACTAATAGCAAAGTTCAATCGGTAAGAACCTTGCTACATGTAAACCATGGTGTACACCTTAGTTTACACCTTGCCACGTGATATTACCCTGTTGGACAGTTTAAATTTCAAAAAATTTTTCCATCCAATTGACACTTGATAACAATGCATGTGTCAAACAATGTGTCAAAAATCTGTTTACAAATAGTAAAGTTCAATCAGTAAGAACCTTGCATCATGTACACTATGGTGTACATTTTAGTTAACACTTTCCCACGTGCCATAAACATGTTGGACAGTTTAAATATCAAACAGGTTTCCAATCCAATTGACACCTAACAACATTGTAAGTGCCAAACAACGTGTCAAAAATTAGTGTACTAACAGCAAAGTTCAATCGGTAAGAACCTTGCTACATGTAAACCATGGTGTACACCTTTGTTTACACCTTGCCACGTGATATTACCCTGTTGGATAGTTTAAATTTCAAACAATTTTCCAATCCAATTGACACTTGACAACAATGCAAGTGTCAAACAATGTGTCAAAAATCAGTGTACAAATAGCAAAGTTCAATCGGTAAGAACCTTGCTTCATGTACACTATGGTGTACACTTCTTATACACTTTGCCACGTGACATATCCCTGTTCGACAGTTTAATGTTCGTACAATTTTCCCATCCAATTGACACTTCAGAACAATGCAAGTCCGAAACAACGTGTCAAAAATTAGTGTACAAATAGCAAAGTTCAATCGGTAATAGTTTACACGTTGTCATGTGACATTATTAAATTTCAAACAGTTTTCCCATCGAATTGACACTTGACAACAATGCAGGTGTCAAACAACGTGTCGAAAATCAGTGTACAAATAGCAAAGTTCAATCGATACGAACCATGCTACATGTACACTGTAGTGTACACTTTAGTTTACACTTTGCAACATGACATTACCCTGTTGTATAGTTTAGATTTTAAACACTTTTCCCATCGAATTTACGGTTGACAACAATGCAAGTTTCAAGGAACGTGTCAGAAATTAGTGTACAAATTGCAAAGTTCAATCGGTTATAACCTTGCGACATGTACACTATGGTGTACACTTTAGTTTAGACATTGCCACTTGACATTACCCTGTTGGACAGTTCAAATTTCAAACTATTTTCCAACCCAACTAACACTTGACAACAACGCAAGTGTCAAACAACGTGTCAAAAATCAGTGTACAAATAGCGAAGTTCAATCGGTAAGAACCATGTTAAATGTACACTAAGGTGTACACTTTTATTTACACTTTTCCACGTGACATTACCCTGTTGGACAGTTTAAGTTTCAAACAGTTTTTCTATCCAATTGACACTTGACAACAATTGAAGTGTCAAACAACGTGTCCAAAATTTGTGTACAAATAGCAAAGTTGAATCTATAAGAACCTTGCTACATGTACACTACGGTGTACACTTTTGTTTACACTTTGTCACGTGACATTACCCTGTTGGACAGTTTAAATTTCAAACTATTTTTCCATCCAATTGACACTTGACAATATTGCATGTGTCAAAAGTCTGTGTACAAATAGTAAAGTTCAATCGGTAAGAACCTTGCATCATGTATACTATGGTGTACACTTTAGTTAACACTTTGCCACATGCCATATACCTATTGGACAGTTTAAATATCAAACAGGTTTTCAATCCAATTGATGCCTAACAATAATGTAAGTGTCAAACAACGTGTCAAAAATTAGTGCACAAATAGCAAAATTCAATCGGTAAGAACCTTGTTACATGTACACCATGGTGTACACTTTAGTTTACACTTTGCCACGTGACATTACCCTGTTGGACAATTTAAATTTCAAATAGTTTTCCTATCCAATTGACAGCTGAGAACAATGCAAGTGTCGAATAATGTGTCAAAAATCAGTGTGCAAATAGCAAAGTTCAATCGGTAAGAACCTTGTTTCATGTACATTATGGTGTATGCTTTAGTTTACACTTTCCCACGTGACATTATCCCGTTGGGCAGTTTAAATTTCAAATAGTTTTTCCATCCAATTGAGACTTGACAACAGCACAAGTGTCAAACAGCGTGTCAAAAATCAATGTACAAATAGCGAAGTTCAATCGGTAAGAACCTCGCTAAATGTATGCTAAGGTGTACACACTTTAGTTTACACTTTTTCACATGACATTACCTTGTTGGACAGTTTAAGTTTCAAATAGTTTTTCTATCCAATTGACACTTGACAACAATCGAAGTGTCAAACAACGTGTCCAAAATTAGTGTACAAATAGCAAAGTTGAATCTGTAAGAACCCTGCTACATGTACATTATGGTGTACACTTTTATTTACACTTTGCCGCGTGACATTACCCTGTTGGACAGTTTAAATTTCAAACAATTTTTCCAACCAATTGACACTTGAGAACAATGCATGTGTCAAACAATGTGTCAAAAATCTCTGTGCAAATAGTAAAGTTCAATCGGTAAGAA
Organism: Olea europaea var. sylvestris; assembly: GCF_002742605.1. NCBI lineage: Eukaryota > Viridiplantae > Streptophyta > Magnoliopsida > Lamiales > Oleaceae > Olea > Olea europaea. The sequence continues at coordinate 432,058 of NW_019264767.1, forward strand.
CATTATATCATGTACACTATGGTGTACACTTTAGTTAACACTTTACCACGTGACATATCCCTGGTGGACAGTTTAAATTTCAAATAGTTTTCCAATCCAATTGACACCTGACAACAATGTAAGTGTCAAACAACGTGTCAAAAATTTGTGTACTAACAGCAAAGTTCAATCGGTAAGAACCTTGCGACATGTACACTTTAGTTCACACTTTGCAACGAGACATTACTCTGTTGGACAATTTAAATTTTGAATAGTTTTCCCATCCAATTAACGGTTGACAACAATTCAAGTGTCAAACAACGTGTTAAAAATTAGTGTACAAATAGTAAAGTTCAATCGGTAAGAACCTTGCTACATGTACACTATGGTGTACACTTTAGTTTACATTTTGCCACGTGACATTACCCTGTTGGACAGTTTAAAATTCAAAAAGTTTCCCAATCCAATTGACACCTAACAATAATTCAAGTGTCAAACAATGTGTCAAAAATCAGTGTACAAATAGCAAAGTTCAATTGGTAAGAACCTTGCTTCATGTACATTATGGTGTACGCTTTAATTTACACTTTTCCACGTGACATCATCCCGTTCGGCAGTTTAAATTTCAAAATATTTTTCCATCCAATTGAGACTTGACAACAACGCAAGTGTCAAACAACATGTCAAAAATCAAAGAACAAATAGCAAATTTCAATCGGTAACAGTTTACACTTTGTCGCGTGATATTTCCCTATTGTAGAGTTTAAATTTCAAACAGTTTTCCCATCGAATTGACACTTGACAACAATGCAGGTGTCAAATAACGTGTTGAAAATATGTGTACAAATAGCAAAGTTCAATCGGTACGGACCATGCTACTTGTACGCTATGGTGTACACTTTAGTTTACACTTCGCCACGTCACGTTACCCTGTTGTACAGTTTAAATTTTAAATAGTTTTCCCATCGAATTCACAGTTGAAAATAATGCAAGTGTCAAAAAACGTGTGAAAAATAAGTGCACAAATTGCAAAGTTCAACAGGTAATAACCTTGCGACATGTACACTATGGTGTACACTTTAGTTTACACATTGCCACTTGACATTACCCTGTTGGACAGTTTTAATCTCAAACTATTTTCCAACCCAATAGACACTCAAAAACAATGTAAGTGTCAAACAATGTGTCAAAAATCAGTGTACAAATAGCAAAGTTCAATCGGTAAGAACTTTGCTTCATGTACACTATGGTGTACACTTTAGTTTACACTTTTCTGAATAACATTACCCTGTTGGGTAGTTTAAATTTCAAATAGTTTTCTCATCTAATTGATACTTGATAACAACACAAGTGTCAAACAACGTGTCAAAAATCAGTGTACAAATAGCTAAGTTTAATCGGTAAGGACCTTGTCAAATGTACACTACGGTCTACACACTTTAGTTTTCACTTTGCCACGTGACTTTACCCAGTTTGACAGTTTAAGTTTCAAACAATTTTCCCATCCAATCGGTGCATGACAACAATTTAAGTGATAAACAATGTGTCAAAAATCTGTGTACAAATAGTAAAGTTCAATTGGTAAGAACCTTGCATCATTAACACTATGGTGTACACTTTAGTTAACACTTTGCCACGTGACATATCCCTGTTGGACAGTCAAAATTTCAAACAGTTTTCCAATCTAATTGACACCTGACAACAATGCAAGTGTCAAACAACGTGTCAAAAATTAGTTTACAAATAGCAAATTTCAATCGGTAAAAACCTTGCTACATGTACGTTATGGTGAACACATTAGTTTACACCTTGCCATGTGACATTACCCTGTTGGGCAGTTTAAATTTCAAACAGTTTTCCCATCCAACTGACACTTCATAACAATGCATGTGTCAAACAATGTGTCAAAAATCAGTGTACAAATAGCAAAGTTCAATCGGTAAGAACCTTGCTACATGTACACTAAGGTGTACACACTTTATTTTACACTTCCCACATGACATTACCCTGTTGTATTGTTTAAGTTTCAAATAGTTTTCCCATCCAATTGACACTTGACAACAATTCAAGTGTCAAACAACGTGTCCGAAATTAGTGTACAAATAGCAAAGTTGAGTCGGTAAGAACCTTGCTACATATACACTATGGTGTACACTTTAGTTTACACTTTGCCAAGTGATATTACCCTATTGGACAGTTAAACTTTCAAACAATTTTCCCATCCAATTGACACTTGAAAACAATGCATGTGTCAAACAATGTGTCAAAAATATGTGTACAAATAGTCAAGTTCAATCGGTAAGAACCTTGCATCATGTACACTATGGTGTATACTTTAGTTAACACTTTGCCACATGACATGTCCTTGTTGGACAATTTGAATTTCAAATAGTTTTCCAATCTAATTGACACCTGACAACAAATTAAGTGTCAAACAACGTGTCAAAAATTAGTGTACAAATAGCAAAGTTCAATCGGTAAGAACCTTGTGACATGTACACTATGGTGTACACATTAGTTTACACTTTGAAATGAGACATTACCCTGTTGGACAATTAAAATTTCAAATAGTTTTCCCATCCAATTGATAATTGACAACAATTCAAGTGTCAAACAACATGTCAAAACTCAGTGTACAAATCGTAAAGTTCAATCGGTAAGAATCTTGCTACATGTATACCATGGTGTACAGTTTAGTTTTCACTTTGCCACGTGACATTACCCTATTGGACAGTTTAAATTTTAAATAATTTTTCAATCCAATTGACACTTGACAACAATGCAAGTGTCAAACAATGTGTCAAAAATCAGTGTACAAATAGCAAAGTTCAATCGATAAGAACCCCTACTTCATGTACACTTTAGTTTATACTTTGCCACGTGACATATCCCTGTTGAGCAGTTTAAATTTCAAATAGTTTTTCCATCCAATTAACACTTGACAACAATACAAGTGTCAAACAACGTGTCAAAAATCAATGTACAGATAGCAAAGTTCAATCGGTAATAGTTTACACTTTGTCAGGTGACATTACCCTGTCGCACAACTTAGATTTTAAATAGTTTTCCTATGGAATTGACACTTGACAACAATGCAAGTGTCAAACAATGTATCAAAAATCAGTGTACAAATAGCAAAGTTCAATTGGTATGGACCATGCTACATGTACACTATGATGTACACTTTAGTTTACACTTTGCCTTGTGATATTACCCTATTGTACAGTTTAAATTTTAAATAGTTTTCCCATCGAATTGACAGTTGACAACAATGCAAGTGTCAAACAATGTGTCAAAAATCATTTTACAAATAGCAAAGTTCAATCGGTAATAACCTTACGACATGTACACTATGTTGTACACTTTAGTTTAGACATTGCCACTTGACATTATCCTATTGGACAGTTTAAATTTCAAACTATTTTTCAACCCAATTGACACTCAAAAACAATGCAAGTGTCAAATAATGTGTTAAAAATCAGTGTACAAATAGAAAAGTTCAATCAGTAGGAACCTTGCTTCATGTACACAATGGTGCACTTTAGTTTATACTTTGCCACGTGACATTACCTTGTTGGGCAATTTAAATTTAAAACAGTTTTCCCATCCAATTAACACTCGACAACAATGCATGTAAAAAACGTACTGTCCAACAGGGTAATGTCACGTGACAAAGTGTAAACTAAAGTGTACACCACAGTGTGCATGTGGCAAGGTTCTTACCAGTTGAACTTTGCTATTTGTACACTGATTTTTGACACGTTATTTGACACTTGCATTATTGTCAAGTGTCAATTGGATGGGAAAATTGTTTGAAATTTAAACTGTCCAACAGGGTAATGTCACGTGGCAAAGTGTAAACTATAGTGTACATGTAGAAAGGTTCTTACCGATTGAACTTTGCCATTTGTACACTGATTTTTGACACGTTCTTTGACACTTGCATTGTTGTCACGTGTCAACTGGATGGAAAAATTGTTTGAAATTTAAACTGATCAACAGCATAATGTCACGTGGCAAAGTGTAAACTAAGGTGTACACCATAGTGTACATGTAGAAAGGTTCTTACCGATTGAACCGTGCTACTTGTAAACTGATTTTGACACGTTGTTTGACCCTTGCATTGTTGTCAAGAGTCGATTGGATGGAAAAATTGTTTGAAATTTAAGCCGTCCAACAAGGTAATATCACGTGGCAAAGTGTTAATTAAAGTGCACATGTAGAAAGGTTCTGACCTATTGAACTTTGCTATTTGTACACTGATTTTTTTACAGGTTGTTTGACACTTGCATTGTTGTCAAGTGTCACTTGGACGGGAAAACTATTTGAATTTCAAACTATCCGACAGGGTAATGTTACATGGCAAAGTGTGAGCTAAAGTGTACACCATAATGTACATGTAGCAAGGTTCATACCGATTGAACTTAGTGATTTGTTCACTGATTTTTGACACGTTGTTTGACACTTGTATTGTTGTGAAGTGTTAATTGGATGGGAAAACTAATTGAAAATTAAACTATCCAACATGGTAATGTCACGTGGGAAAGTGTAAACTAATGTGTACACCATAGTGTATATGTAGCAGGGTCCTTACTGATTGAACTTTACTATTTGTGCTCTAATTTTTGACACGTTGTTTGACACTTGCATTGTTGTCAAGTGTCAATTGGATGGAAAAATTGTTTGAAATTTAAACTGTCCAACAGGGCAATGTCACGTGGCAAAGTGTAAACTAAAGTGTACACCATAGTGTACATGTAGCAAGGTTCTTACCGATTGAACTATGTGATTTGTACACTTATTTTTGACTCGTTGTTTGACACTTGTATTGTTGTGAAGTGTTAATTGGATGGGAATACTGTTTGAAAATTAAACCATCCAACATGGTAATGTCACGTGGAAAAGTGTAAACTAATGAGTACACCATTGTGTATATGTAGTAGGGTCCTTATTGATTGAACTATGTGATTTGTACACTTATTTTTGACACGTTGTTTGACACTTGTATTGTTGTGAAGTGTTAATTGGATGGGAATACTGTTTGAAAATTAAACTATCCAACATGGTAATGTCACGTGGAAAAGTGTAAACTAATGAGTACACCATTGTGTATATGTAGTAGGGTCCTTACTGATTGAACTTTACTACTTGTGCTCTAATTTTTGACAAGTTGTTTGACACTTGCATTGTTGTCAAGTGTCAATTGGATGGGAAAACTGTTTGAAATTTAAACTGTTCAACACGGCAATGTCACGTGGCAAAGTGTAAACTAAAGTGTACACCATAGTGTACATGTAGCAAGGTTCTTACCGATTGAAATATGTGATCTGTACACTTATTTTTGACATGTTGTTTGACACTTACATTGTTGTCTAGTGTCAATTGGATGGAAAACTGTTTGAAATTTAAACTGTCTAGCAGGGTAATGTCACGTGGCAAAGTTTAAGCTAAAGTGTGTACACCATAGTGTACATGTAGCAAGGTTCTTACCGATTGAACTTTGCTATTTGTACTCTGATTTTTTGTATGTTGTTTGACACTTGCATTGTTTTCAAGTGTCAATTGGATGGGAAAACTGATTGAAATTTGAATTGTCCAATAGGGTAATATCACGTGGTAAAGTGTAAACTAAAGTGTACTTTGCTATTTGTACGCTGATTTTTGACACGTTGTTAAATACTTGCATTGTTGTCAAGTGTAAAATGGATGGGAAAACTATTTGAAATTTAAACTATCTAACAAGGTAATGTCACGTGACAAAGTGCAAACTAAGTGTACACCACAGTGTACCTGTAGAAAGATTCTTACGAATTGATCTTTGCTATTTGTAAACTGAATTTTGACATGTTGTTCGACACTTGCATTGTTGTCAAGTGTCAACTAGATGGAAAAATTGTTCAAAATTTAAACTGTCCAACAGGGTAATGTCACGTGGTAAAGTGTAAACAAAAGTCTACACCATAGTGTACATGTAGCAAGGTTGTTACAGATTGAACTTTCCAATTAGTACACTAATTTTTGACACGATATTTAACACTTTTATTGTTGTCTAGTGTTAATTAGATTGGAAAAATATTTGAAATTTAAATTGTTCGATAGGGTAATGTCACGAGGCAAAGTGTAAACTAATGTGTGTACAACATAGTGTATATGTACCAAGGTCATTACTAATTGAACTTTGCTATTTGTACACTAATTTTTCACACGTTATTTAACACTTGCATTGTTGTCAAGTGTCAACTGGATGGGAAAATGTTTGAAATTTAAACTGTCCAATAGGGTAATGTCACGTGGTAAAGTGTAAACTATAGTGTAGATGTAGAAAGGTTCTTATCGATGGAACTTTGCCATTTGTACACTGATTTTTGACAAGTTCTTTGACACTTGCATTGTTGTCAAGTGTCGACTGGATGGAAAAATTGGTTGAAATTTAAACTGTCCAACAGCGTAATGTCACGTGGCAAAGTGAAAACTAAAGTGTACATGTAGAAAGGTTCTTACCAATTGAACTATGCAATTTGTACAGTGATTTTTGACACGTTTGACACTTGCATTATTGTCTAGTGTCAATTAGATGGGAAAACTCTTTGAAATTTAAACTGTCCAGTCGGGTAATGTCATTTGGGAAAATGTAAACTAAAGTGTGCACCGTAGTATACATGTCGCAAGGTCCTTATTGATTGGACTTTGCTATTTGTACACTGATTTTTGACACGTTGTTTGACACTTGCATTGTTGTCAAGTGTAAATTAGATGGGAAAGCTGTTTGAAATTTAAACTGTCAAACAGGGTAATATCATGTAGCAAAGTGTAAACTAAAGTGTGTGCACCATAGTGTACATGTAGCAAGGTTCTTACCGATTGAACTTTGCTATTTGTACACTGATTTTCGACACGTTGTTTGACACTTGCATTGATGTCAAGTGTCAATTAGATGGGAAAACTGCAATGACACGTGGCAAAGTGTAAACTAAAGTGTAGACCATAGTGTACTTGTCGCAGTGTTCTTACTTATTGAACTTTGCTAATTGTACACTGATTTTTGACACATTGATTTATACTTGCATTCCTGTCAAGTGTCAATTGGGTGGAAAACTATTTGAAATTTAAATTGTACAGCAGGGTAATGTCATGTGACAAAGTGTAAACCAAAGTGTGTACACCATAGTGTACATGTAGCAAGGTTCCTACCGATTGAACTTTGCTATTTGTACACTAATTTTTGACACGTTGATTTACACTTGCGTTGCTGTCAAGTGTAAATTTGATGGAAAAATTGTTTCAAAAACTGTTTCAAATTTAAATTGTACAACAGGTAATGTCATGTGACAAAGTATAAACTAAAGGGTGTACACCATAGTGTACTTGTCGCAAGGTTCTTATCGATCGAACTTTGCAATTTTTACACAGATTTTTGACACATTATTTGACACTTGTATTGTTGTCAAGTGTCAATTGGATGGGAAAACTATTTGAAATTTAAACTGTCCAATAGGGTAATGTCATGTGGCAAAGTGTAAACAAAAGTGTACACTATATGTACATGTAGCAAGGTTCTTACCGATTGAATTTTGCTATTTGCACATTGATTTTTGACACGTTGTTAGACACTTGCATTGTTGTCAAGTGTCAATCGGATGGGAAAACTTTTATTTGTACTCTGATTTTTGATATGTTGTTTGATAATTACATTGTTGTCGAGTGTCAATTGGATAGGAAAACTGTTTGAAATTTAAACTGTCCAACAGGGTAATGTCATTTGGCAATGTATAAACTAAAGTGTACACCATAGTGTACATGTAGCAAGGTTCTTACCAATTGAACTTTGCTATTTGCACACGGATTTTTGACACGTTATTTGACACTTGCGTTGTTATCAAGTGTCAATTGGATGGGAAAACTGCTATTTTTACTCTGATTTTTGATACGTTGTTTGATACTTGCATTGTTGTCAAGTGTCAATTGGATGGAAAAACTATTTGAAATTTAAACAGTCCAATAGGGTAATGTCATGTGGCAAAGTGTAAACTAAAGTGTACACCATAGTGTACATGTAGCAAGGTTCTTATCGATTGAATTTTGCTATTTGTACACTGATTTTTGAAACATTGTTTGACACTTAAATTGTTGTCAAGTTCCAATTAGGTGAGAAAACTGTTTGAAATTTAAACTGTCCAACAGGGTAATGTCACTTGGCAAATTGTAGACTAAAGTGTACACCATAGTGTACATGTAGCAAGGTTCTTATCGATTTAACTTTGCTGTTTGTACACTAATTTTTGATACGTTGTTTGACACTTTCATTATTTTCAAGGGTCAATTGGATAGGAAAACTGTTTGAAATTTAAATTGTCCAAGCAGGGTAGTGTCACATGGCAAAATGTAAACTAAAGTGTACTCCATAGTGTACATGTCGCAAGGTTCTTATCGATCGAAATTTGAAATTTGTACACTGATTTTTGACACGTTGTTTGACATTTGTATTGATGTCACGTGTCAATTGGATGGGAAAACTGTTTGAAATTTAAATTGTCCAATAGGGTAATGTCACGTGGCAAAGTGTAAACTAAAGTGTACACTATATGTACATGTAGGAAGGTTCTTACCGATTGAACTTTGCTATTTGCACACCAATTTTTGACACATTGTTAAACACTTGTGCTGTTGTCAAATGTCAATTGGATGGAAAAACTGCAATTTATACTCTGATTTTTGATACGTTGTTTGATACTTGCATTGTAGTCGAGTGTCAATTTGTTGGGAAAACTGTTTGACATTTAAACTGTCCAACAGGGTAATGTCATGTGGCAAATTGTAAACTAAAGTGTACACCACAGTGTATATGTAGCAAGGTTGTTACCGATTAAAATTTGCTATTTGTACACTAATTTTGGACACGTTATTTCACACATACATTGTAGTCAAGTGTAAATTGGATGGGAAAACTGTTGGAAATTTAAACTATCCAACAAGGTAACGACATGTGGCGATGTGTAAACTATAGTGTACACCATAGTGTACATGTAGCAAGGTCCTTACGAATTGAACTTTGCTATTTGTAAATTGATTTTTGACACGTTTGACACTTGCATTGTTGTAAAGTGTCAATTGGATGGAAAAACTATTTGAAATATAAATTGTCCAACAGGGTAATGTCACTTGGCAAATTGTAAACTAAAGTGTACACCATAGTGCACATGTAGCAAGGTTCTTACCGATTGAACTTTGCCATTCGTACACTGATTTTTGACACATTGTTTAACACTTGCATTGTTGTTAAGTGTCAATTGGATGGGAAAACCGTTTGAAATTTAAATTGTCCAACAGGGTAATGTCATGTGGTAAAGTGTAAACTAAAGTGTACACCATAGTGTACATGTAGCAAGGTCCTTACCGATTAAACTTTGCTATTTGTACACTGATTTTTGACACGTTGTTTGACACTTGCATTGTTGTCAGGGGTCAATTGGATAGAAAAATACTTTGAAATTTATACTGTCTAGCAGGGTAGTGTCATGTGGCGAAGTGTAAATTAGAGTGTACTCTATAGTGTACATGTCGCAAGGTTCTTAATGATTGAACTTTGCGATTTGTACGCTGATTTTTGACACGTTGCCTGGCAATTGCTTTTGTTTTCAAGTGTCAATTGGATGGAAAAATAGTTTGAAATTTAAACTATCCAACAGGACAATGTCACGTGGCAAAGTGTAAACTAAAGTGTATACCATAACATAAATGTAGGAAGGTCCTTACCGATTGAACTATACTATTTGTGCATTTATTTTTGACACGTTGTTTGACACTTGCATTGTTTTCAAGTGTCAATGGGATGGGAAAACTGCTTGAAAATAAAACTGTCCAATAGGGTAATGTCATGTGCCAAAGTGTAAACTAAAGTGTACACCATAGTGTACTTATCGCAAGATTCTTACAGATTGAACTTTGCTATTTGTAACGTTGTTTGACACTTGCACTGTTGTCAAGTGTCAATTGGATGGGAAAGCTGTTTGAAATTTAAAATATCCAACAGGGTAACGTCACGTGAGAATGTGTAAACTAAAGTGTACACCATAGTGCATATGTCGCAAAGTTCTTACCGATTGAACTTTGCTGTTTGTACCCTGATTTTTGACACGTTGTTTGACACTTGCATTGTTGTCGGGTGTCAATTTGATGGAAAAATTGTTGGAGATTTAAACTGTCCAATAGGGCAATTTCTCATGGCAAAGTGTAAACTAAAGTGTACACCATGGTATATAAGTAGCAGGGTTCTTACCGATTGAACTTTGCTGTTTGTACCCTGATTTTTGACACGTTGTTTGACACTTGCATTGTTGTCGGGTGTCAATTTGATGGAAAAATTGTTGGAGATTTAAACTGTCCAATAGGGCAATTTCTCATGGCAAAGTGTAAACTAAAGTGTACACCATGGTATATAAGTAGCAGGGTTCTTACCGATTGAACTTTGTTATTTGTATAGTGATTTTTGATATGTTGGTCGACACTTACATTATTGTCAAGTGTCAATTGGATGGAAAAATTGATTCAAAATTAAACTGTCCAACGGGGTAATGTCACATGGAAAATTGTAAACTAAAGTGTACACCATAGTGTACATGTAGCAAGGTTCTTATAGATTGAACTTTGCTATTTGTACACTGATTTTTGGCACGTCGCTTGACAGTTGTATTGTTGTCAAGTGTCAATTGAATGGAAAAACTATTTGAAATGTAAAATGTCCAACAGGGTAATGTCACGTGGCAAATTGTAATCTAAAGTGTACACCATAGTGTACATGTGGCAAGGTTCCTACCGATTGAACTTTGCTGTTTGTACACTGATTTTCGACTCGTTGTTGGACACTTGCACTATTGTTAAGTGTCAATTGGATGGGAAAAATGTTTGAAATTTAAGCTGTCCAACATGGTAATGTCACGTGGCAAAGTGTAAACTATTGTGTACATGTCGCAAGATTCTTACCGATTGAACTTTGTTATTTGTACACTGATTTTTGACACGTTGTTAGACACTTGCATTGTTGTCAAGTGTCAATTGGATAAAAAAGCTGTTTTAAATTTAAACTGTCCAACAGGGTAATGTCACGTGAAAAAGTGTAAACTAAAGTTTACACCATAATGTACATGTAGCAAGGTTCTTACTGATTGAACTTTTCTATTTGTACACTGATTTTTGACACATTGTTTGACACTTGCATTGTTGTCAAGTGTCAATTGGATGGAAAGCTGTCTAAAATTTAAACTGTCCAACAGGATAATGTCACGTGGTAAAGTGAAAAAGTAAAGTGTACATGTAGCAAGGTTCATACCGATTGAACTTTGCTATTTGTACACTGATTTTCGACACGTTGTTTGACACTCGAATTGTTGTCAAGTGTCAATTGGATGGGAAAACAATTTGAAATTTAAACTGTCCAATAAAGTAATGTCACCTGGCGAGGTGTAAACTAAAGTGTATACAATAGTGTACATGTAGCATGGTCCTTACGGGTTGAACTTTGTTATTTGTATACTGATTTTTGTAACGTTGTTTGACACTTACGTTGTTGTCAAGTGTCAATTAGATGGGAAAACTATTTAAAATTTAAAATTTCCAACAGGGTAATGTCACGTGAGAAAGTGCAAACTAAAGTGTACACCATAGTGCACATGTCGCAAAGTTCTTACCGATTGAACTTTGCTATTCGTACACTGATTTTTGACACGTTGTTTGACACTTGCATTGTTGTTAGGTGTCAATTTGATGGAAAAATTATTTGAGATTTAAACTGTCCAATAGGGTAATTTCACGTGGTAAAGTGTAAACTAAAGTGTACACCACGGTATATATGAAGTAGGGTTCTTATTGATTGAACATTGTTATTTGTACATTAATTTTTGACGCGTTGTTCGACACTTGCATTATTATCAAATGTCGATTGGATGGAAAAATTGATTCAAAATTAAATTGTCCAACAGAGTTATGTCACGTGGCAAATTGTAAACTAAAGTGTACACCATAGTGTACATGTAGCAAGGTTCTTACCAATTGAACTTTGCTATTTGTACATTGATTTTTGACACGTTGTTTGATAGTTACATTGTTGTCAAGGGTCAATTGGATGGAAAAACTGTTTGAAATTTAAATTGTCCAACAGGGTAATGTCACGTGGCAAAGTGTAAACTAAAGTGTACACCATAGTGTACATGTGGCAAGGTTCTTACCGATTGAACATTGCTATTTGTACACTGATTTTTGAGACATTGTTCGACACTTGCATTGTTGACAAGTGTCAATTGGATGGGAAAACTGTTTCCAATTTAAACTGTCCTACAGGCAAATGTCACGTGGCAAAGTGTAAACTAAAGTGTACACCATAGTGTACATGTGGCATGGTTCTTACAGATTGAACTTTGCTATTTGTACACTGATTTTTGACACGTTGTTCGATACTTACATTGTTGTCAGGTGTCAATTGGATGGGAAAACTGTTTTAATTTGAAACTGTCCAACAGGGAAATATCATGTGACAATGTGTAAACTAAAGTGTACACCATAATGTACATGTGGCAAGGTTCTTACCGATTGAGCTTTGCTATTTGTACACTGATTTTTGACTCGTTGTTTGACACTCAAATCGTTGTCAATTATCAATTTTTTGGGAAAATTGTTTGAAATTTAAACTATCCAATAGGGTAATGTCACGTGACGAAGTGTAAACTAAAGTGTATACCATAGTCTACATGTAGCATGGTCCTTATGGATTGAATTTTGTTATTTTATACTGATTTTTGTAATGTTGTTTGACACTTGCATTGTTGTCAATTGTCAATTGGATGGAAAAACTATTTTAAATTTTAAATGTCCAATAGGGTAATGTTACATGAGAAAGTGTAAACTAAAGTGTACACCATAGTGCACATGTCACAAGGTTCTTACCGATTGAACTTTACTATTTGTATACTGATTTTGAACACGTTGTTTGACACTTGCATTGTTGTCATGTGTCAATTGGATGGGAAAACTGTTTGAAATTTAATTTGTCCAATAGGGTAATGTCACGTGGAAAATTGTAAACTAAATTGTACACCATAATGTACATGTCCCAAGGTTCTTACCAATTGAACTTTGCTATTTGTATACTGATTTTTGACACCTTTTTTTACACTTACATTGTTGCCAAGTGTCAATTGGATGGAAAAATTGTTTCAAATTTAAATTGTACAACAAGGTAATGTCACGTAGTAAAGCTTAAAGTAAAGTGTGCACACCATAGAGTACATGTAGCAAGGTTCTCACCGATTGAATTTTCCTATTTGTACACTGATTTTTGACATGTTGTTTGACACTTGCATTGTTGTCAAGTGTCAATTGGACGGGAAAATTGTTTGGAATTTTAACTGTCCTACAGGGTAATGACATATGGCAAAGTGTAAACTAAGGTGTATACGTCGCAAGGTTCTTACCAATTGAACTTTGCAATTTGTACACTAATTTTTCACACGTTGTTTGACACTTGCATTGTTGTCAAGTGTCAATTGGATGGAAAAACTATTTAAAATTTAAAGTATCCAACAGGGTAATGTCAAAGTACAAATTAAAGTGTACAACATAGTGTACATGTTGCAAGGTCCTTACCGATTGAAATTTGCTATTTGTACACTGATTTTCGACACGTTGTTTGACACTTGCATTGTTGTCAAGTGTCAACTGGATGGGAAAACTATTTGAAATTTAAACTGTCCAAAAGGGTAATGTCACGAGGCAAAGTGTAAACTAAAGTATACATCATAGTGTATATGTAGTAAGGTTCTTACTGATTGAATTTTGCTATCTGTACACTGATTTTTGACACGTTATTTGACAGTTGCATTGTTGTCAAGGGTCAATTGGATGGAAAAATGGTTAGAAATTTAAATTGCCCAATAGGGTAATGTCAATGTGCAAATTAAAGTGTACAACATAGTGTACATGTTGCAAGGTCCTTACCGATTGAACTTTGCTATTTGTACACTGATTTTCGACACGTTGTTTGACACCTACATTGTTGTCAAGTGTCAATTGGATGGGAAAACTATTTAAAATTAAAACTGCCTAACATGGTAATGTCATGTGGCAAAGTGTAAACTATACTGTACTCTACAGTATACATATAGTAAGGTCCCTACCGATTGAACTTTGCTATTTGTACACTAATTTTTGACACGTTGTTTGACACTTACATTGTTGTCAAGTGTCAAATGGATGGAAAAACTGTTTGAAATTTAAACTGTCCAATAGGGTAATGTTACGAGACAAAGTGTAAACTAAAGTATACACCATAGTGTACATGTAGCAAGATTCTTACCGATTGAACTTTGCTATTTGTACACTGATTTTTGACACGTTGTTTGGCACTTGCATTGTTGTCAAGTGTCAGTTGGATGGGAAAATTGCTTGAATTTTAAATTGTCCAGCGAGGTAATGTCACGTGATAAAGTGTAAACTAAAGTGTACATGTAGCAAGGTTCTTACCGATCGAACTTTGCTATTTATGCACTGATTTTTCACACGTTGTTTAACACTTGAATTGTTGTCAAGAGTCAATTGGATGGGAGAACTATTTGAAATTTAAACTGTCCAATAGGGTAATGTCACGTGGCAAAGTGTAAACTAAAGTGTAAACAATAGTGTACATGTAGCAAGGTCCTTATCGATTGAGTTTTGCTATTTGTACACTGATTTTTGACGCGTCATTTGACACTTGCACTATTGCCAATTGTCAATTGGATGGGAAAATTGTTTGAAATATAAACTGTCCTACAAGATAATGTCACATGCCAAAGTGTAAAATAAAGTGTGTACACCATAGTGTACATGTAGCAAGGTTCTTATCGATTGAACTTTGCTATTTGTACACTGATTTTCTACGTGTTGCTTGACACTTGCATTGTCGTCAAGGGTCAATTGATTGGAAAAACTGCTTTAAAGTTAAACTGTCCAATGGGGTAATGTCATGTGGTAAAGTGTAAACTAAAGTGTACATGTAGCAAGGTTCATACCGATTGAACTTTGCTATTTACACACTGATTTTTGACACGTTGTTCGAAACTTGAATTATTGTCAAGAGTGAATTGGATGGGGGAAAGGTTTGAAATTTAAACTGTCCAACAAGGTAATGTCACGTGGTAAAGTGTAAACTAAAGGGTAGACTATAGTGTACATGTAGCAAAGTCCTAACCGATTGAATTTTGCTACTTGTATACGATTTTTGACAAGTTGTTTGACACTTGCACTGTTGCAAGTGTTAATTGGACGGAAAAACTATTTGAAATTTAAACTGTCCTACAGGATAATGTCACTTGAAAAAGTGTAAAATAAAGTGTGTACACCATAGTGTTCATGTAGTAAGGTTCTTACCGATTGAACTTTTCTATTTGTACATTGATTTTTGGCAGGTTATTTGACACTTGCATTGTTATCAAGTGTCAATTAGATGGGAAAACTGTTTGGAATTTAAACTGTCCAATAGGGCAATGTCATGTGGCAAAGTGCAAACTAAGTGTACACCATAGTGTACATGTAGCAAGGTCCTTACCGATTGAACTTTGATATTTGTACACTAATTTTAGACACGTTGTTTGACACATGCATTGTTTTCAAGTGTCAATTGGATGTGAAAACTATTTGAAATTTAAACTGTCCAATTGGGAAATGTCACGTGGTAAAGTGTAAACTAAAGTGCACACCATAGTGTATATGTAGCAAGGTTCTTATCTATGGAACTTTACTATCTGGACACTGATTTTTGGCACGTTGTTTGACACTTGCATTGTTGTCAAGTGTCAATTGGATGGGAAAACTGTTTGAAATTTAAACTGTC
>NW_019264767.1:449818-529440 GCF_002742605.1 Olea europaea var. sylvestris
AAAATGTAAACTAAAGTGTACATGTAGCAAGGTTCATACCGATTGAACTTTGCTATTTACACACTGATTTTTGACACGTTGTTTGAAACTTGAATTATTGTCAAGAGTGAATTGGATGGGAGAAATGTTTAAAATTTAAACTGTCCAACAAGGTAATGTCACATGGCAAATTGTAAACTAAAGTGTAGACTATAGTGTACATGTAGCAAAGTCCTAACCGATTGAATTTTGCTACTTGTATACGATTTTTGACAAGTTGTTTGACACTTGCACTGTTGCAAGTGTCAATTGGACGGAAAAACTATTTGAAATTTAAACTGTCCTACAGGATAATGTCACTTGAAAAAGTGTAAAATAAAGTGTACCCCATAGTGTACATGTAGCAAGGTCCTTATCGATTGAGTTTTGCTATTTGTACACTGATTGTTGACACGTTGTTTGACACTTACGTTGTTGTCAATTGTCAATTGGATGGGAAAATTGTTTGAAATTTAGGCTGTCCAACAGGGTAATGTCACGTGACAAAGTGTAAACTAAAGTGTACACCATAGTGTACATGTAGCAAGGTCCTTATCGATTGAGTTTTGCTATTTGTACACTGATTGTTGACACGTTGTTTGACACTTACGTTGTTGTCAATTGTCAATTGGATGGGAAAATTGTTTGAAATTTAGGCTGTCCAACAGGGTAATGTCACGTGACAAAGTGTAAACTAAAGTGTACACCATAGTGTACATGTAGCAAGGTCCTTATCGATTGAGTTTTGCTATTTGTACACTGATTGTTGACACGTTGTTTGACACTTACGTTGTTGTCAATTGTCAATTGGATGGGAAAATTGTTTGAAATTTAGGCTGTCCAACAGGGTAATGTCACGTGACAAAGTGTAAACTAAAGTGTACACCATAGTGTACATGTAGCAAGGTCCTTATCGATTGAGTTTTGCTATTTGTACACTGATTGTTGACACGTTGTTTGACACTTACGTTGTTGTCAATTGTCAATTGGATGGGAAAATTGTTTGAAATTTAGGCTGTCCAACAGGGTAATGTCACGTGACAAAGTGTAAACTAAAGTGTACACCATAGTGTACATGTAGCAAGGTCCTTATCGATTGAGTTTTGCTATTTGTACACTGATTGTTGACACGTTGTTTGACACTTACGTTGTTGTCAATTGTCAATTGGATGGGAAAATTGTTTGAAATTTAGGCTGTCCAACAGGGTAATGTCACGTGACAAAGTGTAAACTAAAGTGTACACCATAGTGTACATGTAGCAAGGTCCTTATCGATTGAGTTTTGCTATTTGTACACTGATTGTTGACACGTTGTTTGACACTTACGTTGTTGTCAATTGTCAATTGGATGGGAAAATTGTTTGAAATTTAGGCTGTCCAACAGGGTAATGTCACGTGACAAAGTGTAAACTAAAGTGTACACCATAGTGTACATGTAGCAAGGTCCTTATCGATTGAGTTTTGCTATTTGTACACTGATTGTTGACACGTTGTTTGACACTTACGTTGTTGTCAATTGTCAATTGGATGGGAAAATTGTTTGAAATTTAGGCTGTCCAACAGGGTAATGTCACGTGACAAAGTGTAAACTAAAGTGTACACCATAGTGTACATGTAGCAAGGTCCTTATCGATTGAGTTTTGCTATTTGTACACTGATTGTTGACACGTTGTTTGACACTTACGTTGTTGTCAATTGTCAATTGGATGGGAAAATTGTTTGAAATTTAGGCTGTCCAACAGGGTAATGTCACGTGACAAAGTGTAAACTAAAGTGTACACCATAGTGTACATGTAGCAAGGTCCTTATCGATTGAGTTTTGCTATTTGTACACTGATTGTTGACACGTTGTTTGACACTTACGTTGTTGTCAATTGTCAATTGGATGGGAAAATTGTTTGAAATTTAGGCTGTCCAACAGGGTAATGTCACGTGACAAAGTGTAAACTAAAGTGTACACCATAGTGTACATGTAGCAAGGTCCTTATCGATTGAGTTTTGCTATTTGTACACTGATTGTTGACACGTTGTTTGACACTTACGTTGTTGTCAATTGTCAATTGGATGGGAAAATTGTTTGAAATTTAGGCTGTCCAACAGGGTAATGTCACGTGACAAAGTGTAAACTAAAGTGTACACCATAGTGTACATGTAGCAAGGTTCTTACTGATTGAACTTTGCTATTTGTACACTGATTTTTGACACGTTGTTCGACACTTGCTCTATTGTCAAGTGTCAATTGGATTGGAAAATAGTTTGAAATTCAAACTGTCCAACATGGTAATGTCACGTGGCAAAGTGTAAACTAAAGTGTACACCATAGTGTACATGTAGCAAGGTTATTACCGACTGAACTTTGCTATTTGTACACTAAATTTTGACACGTTGTGTCGATTGGATAGGAAAACTGTTTGAAATTTAAACTGTCCAAGAGGGTAATGTCACGTGGCAAAGTGTAAACTAAAGTGTACACCATAGTGTACATGTAGCAAGGTTCTTACCGATTGAACTTTGATATATGTATACTATTTTTGACACGTTGTTTGACACTTGCATTGTTGTCAAGTGTCAATTGGATGAGAAAACTGTTTGAAATTTAAACTGTCCAAGAGGGTAATGTCACGTGGCAAAGTGTAAACTAAAGTATACGTCATAGTGTACATGTAGCAAGGTTATTACCGACTGAACTTTGCTATTTGTACACTAAATTTTGACACGTTGTGTCGATTGGATAGGAAAACTGTTTGAAATTTAAACTATCCAGTAGGGTAATGTGAAGTGGCAAAGTATAAACGAAAGTGTGTATACCGTAGGGTACTTGAACAAATGTTCTTTCTGAATGAACTTTGCCATTTGTACACTGATTTTTGACACGTTGGTTGACACTAGCATTTGTGTCAATTGTCTATTGGATAGGAAAATTGTTTGAAATTTAAACTGTGTAACAGGATAATGTCACTGTGCACCACAGTGTACTTGTAGCAAGGTTCTTACCGATTCAACCTTGCTATTTCTACACTAATTTTTGATATGTTGTTTGACACTTGCATTGTTGTCAAGTGTCAATTGGATAGGAGAACTGTTTGAAATTTAAACTATCCAACAGGACAACATCACGTGGCAAAGTGTAAATTAAAGTGTACACCATAGTGTACATGTTGCAAGGTCCTTACCGATTGAACTTTGCTATTTGTACAGTGATTTTTGACACGTTGATTGACAGTTGCATTGTTGTAAAGTGTCAATTGGATTGGAAAAATGTTTGAGATTTAAACTGTCCAATTGGGTAAAGTCACGTGGCAAAGTGTAAACTAAAGTGTACATCGTACTGTACATATAGCAAGGTTCTTACCGATTGAACATTGCTATTTGTACACTGATTTTTGACAAGTTGTTTGACACTTACATTGCTATCAAGTGTTAATTGGATGGGAATATTGATTGAAATTTAAACTGTCCAACAGGATAATATAACGTGGCAAGGTCCTTACCGATTGAACTTTACTATTTGTAAACTAATTTTTGACACGTTGTTTGACATTTGCATTGCTGTCAAGTGTCAGTTGAATGGGAAAACTGTTTGAAATTTAAATCCTTTAATAGGGTAATGTCATGTGGCAAAGTGTAAACTAAAGTATACACCAAAGTGTACATGTAGCAAGGTTCTTACCGATTGAACTTTACTATTTGTACGCTAATTTTTGGCACGTTGTTTGACACTTACTTTGTTGTCTAGTGTCAATTGGATGGGAAAACTGTTTGAAATTTAAACTGTCCAACAGGGTAATATCACGTGGTAAAGTGAAAACTAAAGTGTACATGTAGCAAGGTTCATACCAATTGAACTTTACTATTTGTACACTGATTTTTGACACATTATTTGACACTTGCATTGTTGTCATGTGTCAATTGGATGGGAAAACTGTTTGAAATTTATACAATCCAACAAGGCAATATCACGTGGCAAAGTGTAAACTAGTGTGTGTACACCATAGTGTACATGAAGTGTCCGACAGGGTAATGTCATGTGGTAAACTGTAAACTAAAGTGTAAACCATAGTGAACATGTCGCAAGGTTCTTACCAATTGAACTTTGATATTTGTACACTGAATTTTAACACGTTGTTTGACACTTTCGTTGTTGTCAAGTGTCAATTGGATGGGAAAACTATTTGAAATTTAAACTGTCCAATAGGGTAATGTCACATGGTAAAGTGTAAACTAAAGTGTACACTAGAGTGTTCATGTAGCAAAGTTCTTACCGATTGAACTTTGCTATTTGTACACTGATTTTTGACATGTTGTTCGACACTTGCATTGTTGTCAAGTGTCAATTGGCTGAGAAAATTGTTTGAAATTTAAACTTTCCAATAGGGTAATGTCACGTGGCAAAGTGAAAACTAAATTGTACCCAACAGTGTACTTGTAGCAAGATCCTTACCGATTCAACTTTGCTACGTGTAAACTAATTTTTGACAAGTTGTTTGACACTTGCATTGTTGTCAAGTGTCAATCAGATGGGAAAACTGTTTGAAATTTAAACTGCCCCACAGGGTAATGTCACGTGGAAAATGTAAATTAAAGTGTACATGCGGCAAGGTCCTTACCGATTGAAGTTTGCTATTCGTATGCTGATTTTTGACACTTTTGACACTTGCATTGTTGTCAAGTGTCAATTAGATTGGAAAATTGTTTGAAATTTAAACTGTCCAATAGGGTAATATCACGTGGCAACGTGTACACCATAGTGTACATGTTGCAAGGTTCTTACCGATTGAACTTTGGTATATGTACAATGATTTTTGACACTTAAATTGTTGTCAAGTGTCAATTGGATTGGAAAACTGTTTAAAATTTAAACTGTCCAACAAGATAATGTCAAGTGGCAAAGAATAAATTGGAGTGTACACCAAAGTGTACATATTGCAAGGTTCTTACGGATTGAACTTTGCTATTTGTACACTGCTTTTTGATACATTTGACACATGCATTTATGTCAAGTGTTAGGGAGGAGGGAAAACTGTTCCAAACTTAAACTGTCCAACAGGGTAATATCACGTGGCATAGTGTAAACTAAAGTGTACACTATAGTGTACATGTCGCAAAGTCCTTACCGATTGAACTTTGCTATTTGTAGAATGATTATTGACAAGTTGTCTGACACTTGCATTGTTTTCAAGTTCCAATTGGACAGGAAAACTGATTGAAATTTCAACTGTCCAATAGGGTAATGTCACGTGGCATAGTGTAGACTAAAGTGTAATTGAACTTTCCTATTTGTACAATGATTTTGGACACGTTGTTCGACACTTGCATTGTTGTCAAGTGTCAATTGGATGGGAAAACTGTTTGAAATTTAAATTGTCTAATAGGGCAATGTCACGTGGCAAAGTGTAAACTAAAGTGTACACCATAGTGTACATGTTGCACGGTTCTTACCGATTGAACTATGCTATTTGTACACTTATTTTTGACACATTGTTCAAACCTTGCATTGTTGTCAAGTGTCAATTGGACAGGAAAACTATTTGAAATTTGAACTGCCCAACAGGGCTATATCACAAGACAAAGTGCACACTAAAGTGTACACCATAGTGTACATGTTGCACAGTTCTTACTGATTGAACTATGCTATTTTTACACTCATTTTTGACACTTTGTTCAAACCATGCATTGTTGTCAAGTGTCAATTGGACAGGAAAACTATTTGAAATTTAAACTGTCCAACAAGGCTATATCACAAGGCAAAGCGCAAACTAAAGTGTACATCACAGTGTACATGTAGCATGGTCCTTACCGATTGAACTTTGATACTTGTAAATTAATTTTTGACAAGTTGTTTGACCCTTGCATTGTTCTCAAGTCTCAATCGGATGGGAAAATTGTTTGAAATTTAGGCTGTCCAACAGGGTAATGTCACGTGAAAAATGTAAATTAAAGTGTACACCATAATGTACATGTGCAAGGTCCTTACCAATTGAACTTTGCTATTTGTACACTGATTTTTGACACATTGTTTGTCACTTGAATTGTTGTCATGTGTCAACTGGATGGGGAAACTATTTGAAATTTAAACTGTCTAATAGGGTAATGTCACGTGGCATAGTGTAGACTAAAGTGTACACCATAGTGTACATATGGCAAGGTCCTTACTGGTTGAACTTCGCTATTTGTACAATGGTTTTTGACTTGTTGTTCGACACTTGCTTTGTTATCAAGTGTCAATTGGATTTGAAAACTGTTTGAAATTTAAATTGTCCAATTGGGTAATGTCACTTGGCAAAGTGTAAACTAAAGTGTACACCATAGTGTACATGTAGCACGATTCTTAACGATTGAACTTTACTATTTGTAAACTGATTTTTGACATGTTCAACACTCAAATTGTTGTCAATTGTCAACTGGACGGGAAAATTGTTTGAAATATTAACTGTCCAACAGGACGATGTCACGTAGCAAAGTGCAAACTAAAGTGTACACCATAGTGTACATGTAGCATGGTCCTTATCAATTGAACTTTGCTACTTGTAAATTAATTTTTGACAAGTTGTTTGACACTTGCATTATTGTCAAGTCTCAATCGAATGAGAAAATTGATTGAAATTTAGGCTGTCCAACAGGGTAATGTCATGTGGAAAATGTAAATTAAAGTGTACATGTGGCAAGGTCCTTACCGATTGAACTTTCCTATTTGTGCACTAATTTTTCACACGTTGTTTGACACTTGCATTGTTGTCGTGTCTCAATTGGATGGAAAAATTGTTTGACATTTAAATTGACCAATAGGGTAATGTCACGTGTCAAAGTGTAAACTAAAGTGTACACCATAGTGTACATGTGACAAGGTCCTTACCGATTGAACTTTATGATTTGTATACTGATTTTTGACACGTTATTTGACACTTGCATTGTTGTCAAGTGTCAATTGGATTGAAAAACTATTTGAAATTTAAACTTTCCTATAGAGTCATGTCACGTGACAAAGTGTAAAATAAAGTGTACACCATAGTGTACATGTAGCAAGGTTCTTACCGATAGAACATTGCTATTTGTACGCTGATTTTTGACACTTTGCTTGACACTTGCATTGCTGTGAAGTGCCTATTGGATGGAAAAACTATTTGAATTTTAAACTGTCCAATAGGGTAATGAGATGTGGCAAAGTGTAAACTAAAGTGTACACCATAGTGTACGTGGTGCAAGGTTCTTACCGATTGAACTTTGCTATTTGTATACTGATTTTTGATGCGTTGTTTGACTCTTGCATTATTTTTAAGCGTCAATTGGATGGAAAACCAATTTGCAATTAAAATTGTCTAACAGGGTAATGTCACATAGGAAAGTGTAAACTAGAGTCTGCAACATAGTGTACTTGTAGCAAGGTTTTTACCGATTGAACTTCGCTATTTGTACACTGATTTTTGACATGTTGTCTGATACGTGCATTGTTTCAAGTGTCAATTGGACAGGAAAACCGTTTTGAAATTTAAACTGTCCAGCAGTGTAATGTCACGTGGCAAAGTGTAAACTAAAGTGTGCACCACAGTGTACTTGTAGCAAGGTTCTTATCGATTGAACTTTGCTATTTCTACACTAATTTTTGATACATCGTATGGCACTTGCTTTATTGTCAAGTGTCAATTGGATGGGAGAACTGTTTGAAATTTAAAATATCCAACAGGACAATGTCATGTGGCAAAGTGTAAATTAAAGTGTACACCATAGCGTACATGTAGCGAGGTCCTTACCAATTGAACTTTGCTATTTGTACAATGATTTTTGACATGTTGATTGATTGTTGCATTGTTGTCAAGTGTCAATTGGATTAAAAAATTGTTTGAAATTTAAACTGCGCAACAGGGAAACGTCACGAGGCAAAGTGTAAACTAAAGTGTACATCGTACTGTACATGTAGCGAGGTTCTTACCGATTGAACCTTGCTATTTGTACACTGATTTTTGACAAGTTGTCTGACACTTGCAATGCTGTCAAGTTTCAATTGGATGGAAAAATTGCTTAAAATTTAAACTGTCCAATAGGGTAATATAACGTGGCAAAGTGTAAACTAAAGTGTACACCATACTGTACATGTTGTAAGGTCCTTACAGATTGAACTTTCCTATTTGTAAACTAATTCTTGACACGTTGTTTGACATTCACATTGTTGTCAGGATGGGAAAACTGCTTGAAATTTAAACTGTCCAATAGGGTAATGTCACATGGCGAAGTGTAAACTAAAGTGTACACCATAGTGTACATGTAGCGAGGTTCTTACCGATTGAACTTTACTATTTGTACGCTAATTTTTAGCACGTTGTATGACACTTGCATTGTTGTCAAGTGTCAATTGGACGGAAAAACTGTTTGAAATTTAAATTGTCCAACAGGGTAATGTCACGTGGTAAAGTGAAAACTAAAGTGTACATGTAGCAAGGTTCATACCAATTGAACTTTCCTATTTGTACATTGATTTATGACACGTTATTTGACACTTGTATTGTTGTCAAATGTCAATTGTGATGCAAACCCCGTAGCAATGGAAACTACGAAACCCACAACTAGATTGATGCGAAACCCAAGAACGTCAATACTAATCCAGTTTTGGATCTTGAACCCCAATAATCGAACCACGAAACCTTAGATTAGCGAAGAATCTAAAACCCTTGATTACAATCAATGAAACCCACAATCCGACGTCAAGAACGCCACATGAAATCGATTCTTGATAAGTTCTAAGTTTGTCCAATGAAGAACAATTGATTGAAAGGAAATTTCTCTCTCTATATTAATTTCAGCAAAAGTTCTTTATATAATGAAAAGAGTTTCCTATTTATACTATGGCATAAAAAACGTCCAAATCAATCAAAATATGGTAATATTTTGATTTCACAAGAGTTCTACCAACATTAGAAGATTCGGCAAAAAAAAAAAACGAATTTTTTCCTGCTTTTTGATCTATGCGGCCGCATTGATCATTTCTATGCGGTCGCATAGATCACTCCAGTTTGTCCAATAAAGTTTCGGTGGCCTTCTATGCGGCCGCATAGGCCGTTGAGCCTGCGGTCGCATAGACCAACTCCGTGCCGCCTGTGGTCGCTTTTATCTCGTTGATCCAAGTTCCTTTGGCCTTCGACCCCAACATGAAACTTGTTCCATTTGACCTCCCGAACATTGTTTCATCGATTGTTTGCTTGACAAGCAATCCCATCGCTTCTTTCACTCACTTTGTCCTCAATCGCGTCATCGGTCCACCTTCGACTATCAATGGATCCTTTCCGTAACTCGTCGCTTGACTCGCTTCGATTGTGGACGTGCCTTGATTCATATCATCCCCTCCCTCTTCGAAAGGATTCATCCTCGAATATGAACCTGCATCGAAAAGAGATAGATCAGCAACATTAAAAGTAGCTGAAACATTATACTCACCTGGTAAGTCCACTTTGTAGGCATTGTCGTTGATCCCCTCGATGACTTGAAATGGTCCATCGCCTCTTGGTTGCAACTTCGACTTCCTCTGTTCTGGAAAACGCTCCTTTCTAAAATGCACCTAGACCCAATCTCCAGGTTCAAATGTAACGAGCCTCCTTCCTTTATTTGCTTTTGATGCAACCAGCTTTCCTTTCTCTTCGATCTGCATCCTGACCCTCTCATGGAGTGCTTTCACCATCTCTGCCTTGCGTTTCCCATCCAAGCTACCTCGTTCATGCACAGGTAAAGGTATTAAATCCATAGGTGTTAGTGGATTAAAACCATAAACAATCTCAAAAGGAGAAAATGAAGTAGTAGAATGTATGGCTCGATTATATGCAAACTCTATGAATGGTAAACACTCTTCCCATGATTTCAAATTTTTATTGATCACTGTCCTAAGCAATTGTGTCATAGTTCGATTTACCACCTCAGTTTGACCATCTGTTTGTGGGTGACAAGTTGTAGAAAACAATAACTTAGTTCCTAACTTACTCCACAAAACACGCCAAAAATGACTCAAATATTTCACATCTCTATCTGACACTATACTCTTAGGTACTCTATGTAAACGTACTATTTCCTTAAAGAACAAGTCCGCAATATTAGTAGCATCATCAGTTTTATGACATGGTATAAAGTGCACCATCTTACTAAACCTATCGACCACTACAAATATTGAATCCCTACCCCTCTTTGTCCTAGGCAAACCTAACACAAAATCCATAGATATGTCTACCCATGGTTCACTAGGCACAGGCAAAGGAGGATACAATCCATGAGGTTGAACCTTAGACTTAGCCTTTTTACAAGTTATGCACTTTCCCCATATTTGTTCTACGTCATGTCACATTCTAGGCCAATAAAAATGTTCTCCTAACATGTCTAAAGTCTTTTGAACCCCAAAGTGTCCCATTAAACCACCCCCATGTGCTTCCCTTACCAATAATTCACGCAAGGAACAATTAGGAATGCACAACTTATTTTCCTTAAACAGATATCCTTCATGCCTATAAAATTTATCAAATGCACATTTGAAGTGTAAACTAAAGTGTACACCATAGTGAACATGTAGACTCAACTTTTCACTAAAGTAAGCAATAGGCCTCCTTTCCTGCATTAATACTGCTCCTATACCTATCCCTGATGCATCACACTCAACCTCGAATGTTTTATCAAAATTAGGTAATGCTAAAATAGGTGCTTTACATAGCTTATCCTTAATCATGTTAAATGCAACTTCCTGTGATTCTCCCCAATGGAAACCTACACTCTTCTTTACTATTTCAGTCAACGGTGTGGTGATGGTGCTAAAATCTCTTACAAACCTCCTATAAAAACTAGCCAATCCATGAAAACTTCTAACTTCAGTTATAGTCTTAGGTGTTGGCCATTCTTTTATAGCTTTTATCTTTTCTTTATCAACTTCTACCCCATTAGCACTAACCACAAATCCTAGGAAAACAACTCTATCCATGTAAAATGTACACTTTTTAAAATTAGCATATAGTTGTTCCTTTCGTAATACAACACGCACACAATTTAAATGCTCTAAATGCTCATCTAGGGTTTTTGCTATAGATTAAGATGTCATCAAAGTAAACCACAACAAATTTCCCAATAAAAGCACGCAAAACATGGTTCATTAAACGCATAAAAGTGCTCGGTGCATTAATGAGTCCAAACGGCATAACTAACCATTCATACAACCCATACTTAGTTTTAAATGTCGTTTTCCATTCATCACCCTCCCGCATGCGAATTTGATGATACCCACTCTTAAGATCAATTTTACTAAAAATGCAAGCCCCATGCAACTCATCAAGCATTTCATCTAACCTAGGTATTGGGTGACGATACTTTACCGTGATATTGTTGATAGCTCGGCAATCCACGCACATTCTCCAAGTCCGTCCTTCTTAGGTACCAACAAAATAGGTACACCACATGGACTCATGCTCTCCCTAACATAACCTTTGCTCATCAACTCCTCCACTTGCTTCTGAAGCTCCTTCGTCTCCTCGGGATTGCTTCGATAAGCTGGTCGATTAGGTATGACAGCTTCGGGTACAAAGTCAATCTGGTGCTCGATGCCTCTGATTGGTGGCAATCCACTTGGCATCTCCTCGGGAAACACATCGTCGAACTCCTGCAATAAAGATTTAACCAAACTAGGGAGGGATGTGTTAGAATCCTCAAGATTGAGGAGGGACTCCTTGTACACTAACAATATCATTTGTCTACTTTCACTCATAGCCTTTTTCAACTCACTCTCCTTTGCATAGAAGTTGACCTTTGGCTTTTCTCTCCGATCAACTGACTCTTTTTCTCTCTTCTCAACTAACTCCCTTTCTTTCCCCTCATGTGGCTCCTCTCTCTTTTTTCCACTCTTAGCCACCTCACTATTTTCTCTCTTATCGATGGTTTCACTATTGCCTCTCCTTTTTCTAGACTCTCTTATTCTCTCATCTTCCTCACTTTTCAGCTTGAGTTGATCTCCATAAACTTGTGCAGGTGTTAATGGAGCAAGAGTAATAGTCTTCCCATCCTTGACAAAGCTATATCGATTCCTATACCCATCATGTATGACCCTTCTATCATATTGCCATGGTCTTCCTAACAATATATGGCCCACATGCATAGGCACCATATCACAAACTACTTTGTCACTGTAACTTCCAATCGAAAAATTAATTAAGACCCTTCTATTCACCTTAACTTCCCCACTATCATTCGACCATTGTAACTTATAAGGCCTAGGGTGTCTTAACAATGCTAGTCCTAGTTTCTCAACTATAGTTGTGCTAGCTACATTAGTGCAACTCCCACCATCAATTATCATGCTACATACCTTATCGCTGACGTAACAACGTGTATGGAAGATATTTTCTCGTTGCTGCTCCGAATCATCCACTTTGACTTGAGTGTTAAGAGCTCTCCATGACACCAACGATTCTCCAACAGCAAACTCCAATTTTTCTTCCTTTTCAACGTCCTCCAATGCAGGTATGTCATCATACTCGCCTTCACTTTCACTCACCACTTGTTGTCAAGTGTCAATTGGATGGGAAAACTATTTGAAATTCAAACTGTCAAACAGGGTAATGTCACGTGGAAAAGTGTAAACTGAAGTGTACACTATAGTGTACATGTAGCAAGGTTCTTACGAATTGAACTTTACTGTTTGTACACTGATTTTCGACACGTTTTTTAACACTTGCATTGTTGTCAAGTTTCAATTAGATGGAAAAACTGTGTGAAATTTAAACTGTCCAACAGGGTAATGTCGCATGGCAAAATATAAACGAAAGTACACACCATAGTGTACATGTAGCAAGGTCCTTACCGATTGAACTTTTCTATTTGTACACAGATTTTTGACACTTTGTTTGACACTTGTGTTGCTGTCAAGTGTCAATTGTATGGAAAACTATTTGAAATTTAAACTATCAAACAAGGTAATGTCACTTGGAAAAGTGTAAACTAAAGTGTACACCATAGTGAACATGTAGCAAGGTTCTTACCGATTGAACATTGCGATTTGTACACTGATTTTGACACGTTGTTTGACACTTGCATTGTTGTCAAGTATCAATTGGATAGGAAAACTGTTTGAACTGTCAAACAGGGTAAAGTCATGTGGTAAAGTATAAACTATAGTGTACACCATAGTGCACATGTAGCAAGGTTCTTACGGATTGAACTTTGCTGTTTGTACATTGATTTTTGACACATTGTTTGACACTTATGTTGTTGTCAAGTGTTAACTAGATGGCAAAACTGAGTGAAATTTAAACTGTTCAACCGGGTAATGTCACGTGACAAAGTGTAATCTAATTTGCACACCATATTATTCATCTAGCAAGGTTCTTATCAGTTGAACTTTGTTATTTGTACACTGATTTTTAGCATGTTGTTTGACACTTGCATTGTTGTCAAGTGTCAAATGGATGGGAAAGATATTTGAAATTTAAACTGTCCAATAGAGTAATGTCACGTGACAAAATGTAAACTAAAGTGTACACCATATTGCTCAACTAGCAAGGTTTTTACCGATTGAACATTGCTATTTGTACACTGATTTTTGACACGTTGTTTAACACATGCATTGTTGTCAAGTGTCAGTTGGATGGGAAAACTATTTGAAATTTAAAATGTCCAATAGGGTAACGTCTCGTGGCAAAGTGTAAACAAAATTGTGCACCGTAGTGTAATGTAGCAAGGTCCTTACCGATTGAACTTTACTATTTGTACACAGATTTTTGACACTTGCATTGTTGTCAAGTGTTAATTGGATGGGAAAATTGTTTGAAATTTAAACTGTCTGATAGGGTAATGTCACTTGGCAAAGTGTAAACTAAAGTGTACAGTGGTGTAGATGTAGTAAGGTGCTTACTGATTGAATTTTGCTATTTGTACACTGATTTTTAACAGGTTTTTTGACACTTGCATTGTTGTCAACTGTCATTTGGATGGGAAAATTGTTTGAAATTTAAACTGTCCAATAGGGTAATGTCACGTGGTAAAGTGTAAACTAAAGTGTATACCATAGTGAACATGTAGCAAGCTTCTTATCGATTAAAGTTTGCTATTTGTACACTAATCTTTGACACATTTGACACTTGCATTGATGTCAAGTGTCAATTGGATGGGAAAACTGTTATTTGTACATAGATTTTTGACATGTTGTTTGAGACTTGTATTGTTGTCAAGTGCCAATGGGATGGGAAGACTGTTTGAAATTTAAACTGTCCAACAGTATAATGACACGTGGCAAAGTGTAAACTAAAGTGCACACCATAGTGTACACATCGCAAGGTTCTTACCGATTGAACTTTGCTATTTGTACATTGATTTTTGACACGTTGTTCGACACTTGAATTGTTCCCAAGTGTCAATTGGATGGGATAACTATTTGAAATTTATACTGTCCAATAGGGTAACATCACGTGGCAAAGTACAAACTAAAGTTTACACCATAGTATACATGTAGGAAGGTTCTTATGGATTGAACTTTGCTATTTGTACACTGATTTTCGACACGTTGTTTTACACTTGCATTATTGTCAAGTGTCAATTGGATGGTAAAACTCAGTGAATTTTAAATTGTCCAATAGAGTAACGTCACGTGGTAAAGTGTAAGCTAAAGTGTACACCATAGTGTAATGTAACAAGGTCCTTACCGATTGAACTTTGCCATTTGTACACAGATTTTTGTCACCTTGTTTGACAGTTGCATTGTTCTCATGGATCAATTGGATGGAAATTTTTTTTGAAATTTAAACTATCCAACAGGGTAATGTCACTTGACAAAGTGTAAACTAAAGTGTACACCATAGTGTACATGTAGCAAGGTGCTTACCGATTGAACTTTCCTATTTGTACACTGATTTTTGATAGGTTGTTTGACATTTGCATTGTTGTCAATTCTCAATTGGATGGGAAAATTGTTTGAAATTTAAATTATCCAACAGGGTATTGTCACGTGGTAATGTGTAAAGTAAAGTGGGTACACCATCATGTACAGGTAGCAAGGTTCTTACCGATTGAACTTGGCGATTTGTACAGTAATTTTTGTACCGTTGTTTGACATTTACATTGTTGTCAAGTGTCAATTGGATGGGAAAACTATTTGAAATTTAAATTGTCCAGCGGGGTAATGTCCTGCGGCAAAGTGTAAACTAAAGTGTACACCATATGGTACATGTTGCAAGGTTCTTACGAATTGAACTTTGCTGTTTGTACACTTATTTTTGGAACGTTGTTTGACACTTGCATTGTTGTCAAGTGTCAATTGGATGGGAAAACTATTTGAAATTTAAACTTTCCAACAAGGTAATGTCACATGGTAAAGTGTAAACTAAAGTGTACACCATAGTGTACATGTAGCGAGGTCCTTATCGATTGAACTTTTCTATTTGTACTCTATTTTTTGAAACATTGTTTGGTACTTGTATTATCATCAAGTGTCAATTGGATGGGAAAACTATTTGAAATTTAAACTATCAAACAGGGTAATGTCACGTGGCATAGTGTAAACTGAAGTGTACACCATAGTGTACATGTAGAAAGGTTCTTATCGATTGAACTTTGCTATTTGTACATTGATTTTTGACATGTTTTTTGACACTTGCATTGTTGTCAAGTGTCAATTGGATGGAAAACTACTATTTGTACGTTGATTTTTGACACGTTTGACACTTGCATTATTGTCAAATGTCAAATGGATGGGAAAACTATTTGACATTTAAACTGTCAACAGGGTAATGTCTCGTGGTAAAGTGTAAACTAAAGTGTACATTACATTGTACATGTAGCAAGGTTCTCACTGATTGAACTTTGCTATTTATGCACTGATTTTTGACATGTTGTTTGACACTTGCATTGTTGTCAAGTGTAAATTGGATGTGAAAATTGTTTGAAACTTGAATAGTCCAGTAGCTTAATGTCGCGTGGCAAAGTGTAAACTAAAGTGTACACCATAGTGTACTTGTAGCAAGAACCTTACCGATTGAACTTTGATATTTGTACACTGATTTTTGGTACGTTATCTGACACTTGGATTGTTGTCAAGTGTTAATTGGATGGAAAAATTGTTTGAAATTAAAACTGTCCAATAGGGTAATGTCACGTGACTAAGTGAAATATAAAGTGTACACCATATTGTTCGTCGAGCAAGGTCCTTACCGATTGAACTTTGCTATTTGTACAAAGATTTTTAACACGTTGTTTGACACTTGGAATGTTGTCATGTGTTAATTGGATGGGAAAACTGTTTGACACTTAAACTGTCCAACAGGGTAACGTAACTGGGCAAATTATAAACTAAATTGTACACCATAGTCTAATGTAGTAAAGTTTTTATAGATTGAACTTTGCAATTTGTACACTGATTTTCGACACGTTGTTTGACACTTGCATTGTTGTCAAGTGTCAATTGGATGGAAAAATTGCTATTTGTACATTGATTTTTGACACGTTGTTTGACACTTGCATTGTCGTCAAGTGTCAATAGGATGGAAAAATTGTTTGAAATTTAAACAGTCAAATAGGGTAAAGTCACTTAGCAAAGTGTAAACTAAAGTGTATACCATAGAGTACATGTCGTAACGTTTTTACCGATTGAACTTTGCTTTTTTGTGCACTAATATTTGACACGTTATTTAACACTTGCATTGTTTTCAAGTGCCAATTGGATGGGAAAACTATTTTAAATTTAAACTGCCCAACAGGGTAATGTCACGTGGTAAAGTATAAACTAAAGTGTACACCATAGTATACATGTAGGACAGTCCTTAACCATTGAACTTTGATATTTGTACACTGATTTTTGACAGGTTGTTTAGCACTTGCATTGTTGTCAAGTGTGAACTCGATGGGAAAACTGTTTGAAATTTAAACTGTCCAACGGGCTAATGTCACGTGAGAAAGTGTAAACTATAGTGTCCACCATAGTGTACATGTCTTAAGGTTCTTAACAATTGAACTTTGCTATTTGTACACTGATTTTTGACACGTTGTTTGACACTTGCATTGTTGTCAAGTGTTAATTTGATGGGAAAACTGTTTGAAATTTAAACTGTCCAACAGGGTAATGTCATATAACAAAGTGTAAGCTATTACCGATTGACCTTTGCTATTTGTACACTGATTTGTGACACGTTGTTTGACACTTGTGTTGTTGTCAAGTGTCAATTAGATGGGAAAACTATTTGAAATTTAAACTCTCCAACAGGGATATGTCGCATGGCAAAGGGTAAACTAAAGTGTACACCATTCTGTACATGAAGCAAGGTTCTTACCGATTGAACTTTGCTATTTGTACACTGATTTTTGACTCGTTATTTAACGCTTGCATTTTTGACAAGTGTCAATTGGATGGAAAAATTGATTGAAATTTAAACTGTCCAACAGGGATTTGTCGCGTAGCAAAGGGTAAACTAAAGTGTACACCATAGTGTACATGAAGCATGGTTCTTACCGATTAAACTTTGCTATTTGTACACAGATTTTTGACACTTTTTTGACACTTTCATTGTTGTTAAGTGTCAATTGGGTGGGAAAACTGTCTGAATTTTAAACTGTACGACAGGGTAATGTCATGTGACAAAGTGTAAAATAAAGTGTACACCGTAGTGTATACGTAGCAAGGTTCTTACCGTTTGAACTTTGCAATTTGTACACTAATTTTTGACATGTTGTTTGACACTTGCATTGTTGTCAAGTGTTAATTAGGTGGGAAAATTATTTGAAATTTATACTGTCCGATAGGATAATGTCAAGGGGCAAAGTGTAAACTAACGTGTACACCGTAGTGTACATGTAGTAAGGTTCTTACTAATTGAACTTTGCTATTTGTACACTGATTTTTGACACGTTGTTTGACACTTGCTTTGTTGTCGAGTGTCAATTGGGTGGGAAAACTATTTGAAATTTAGATAGTCGATGTCAAGTGGCAAAGTGTAAACTAAAGTGTACACCATAGTATACATGTAGCAAGGTTCTTACCGATTGAACTTTGCTATTTCTACCCTAATTTTTGATGCGTTGTTTGACTCTTGCGTTGTTGTCAAGTATCAATCGGATTGGAAAGCTTTTTGAAATTTAAACTACCCAATAGGGTAATGTCACGTGGCAAAGTGTAAACTAAAGTGTACAACATAGTGTATATGTAGCACGATCCTTACCAATTGAACTTTGCTATCTTTACACTGATCATTGACACGTTGTTTGATGTTTGCATTGTTGTCAAGTGTCAATTGGATAGGAAAGCTGTTTGAAATTTAAACTGTCCAAAAGGGTAATATCACTTGGCAAACTGCATACTAAAGTGTGTACACATAGTGTACATGTAGCAAGGTTCTTACCTATTGAACTTTGCTATTTATATAGTGATTTTTGACACGTTGATTGACATTTTCATTGTTGTCAAGTGTCAATTGGGTGGGAAAATAGTTTGAAATTTACAATGTCGAACAAGGAAATGTCATGCGGCCAAGTGTAAACTAAAGTCTACACAATAGTGTACATATGTTGCAAAGCTCTTACCGATTGAATTTTGCTATTTGTACACTGATTTTTGACACGTTGTTTGACACTTGCATTGTTATCAAGTGTCAATTGGGTGGGAAAGTTGTTTGATATTTAAACTATCCAACAAGGTAATGTCAAGTGGTAATGTGTAAACTAAAGTGTACTCCATAGTGTACATGTAGTAAGTTTCTTACCGATTGAACTTTGCTATCTGTACGCTAATTTTTGACTCGTTGCTAGACACTTTCATTGTTGTCAAGTGTCAATTGGATGGAAAAACTGTTTGAAATTTAAACTGTCCAACAGTGTAACGTCACGTGGCAAAGTGTAAACCAAAGTGCACACCATTGTGTACATGAAGCAAGGTTCTTACTGATTGATCTTTGCCACCAATTTTTAACATGGCGTTTGACACTTGCATTTCTTATCGATTGAAGTTTATTGTTTATGCATTGATTTTTGACACATTGTTTGACACCTGCATTGTTGTCAAGTATCAATTGGATGGAAAACTATTTGAAGTTTAAACTATCCAATGGGGTAATGTCACGTGGTAAAGTGTAAACTAAAGTGTTCAACATTGTGTACATGTAGCAAGGTTCTTACTGATCGAACTTTACAATTTCTACACTGATTTTTGACACGTTGTTTGACACTCGCATTGTTGTCAAGTGTCAATTGGAAGGGAAAATCGTTTGAAATTTAAACTGTCCAATAGTGTAATTTCACATGGCAAAGTGTAAACTAAAGTGTACACCATAGGGTGCATGTAGCACGGTCCTTACCAACTAAACTTTTTTTATTTATATATTGATTTTTGACATGTTGTTCGACACTTGTATTGTTGTCAAGTGTCAATTGGATGGAAAACTATTTGAAGTTTAAACTATCCAACGGGGTAATGTCCTATGGCAAAGTGTAAACTAAAGTGTACACAAGAGTGTACTTGTAGCAATGTTCTTACCGATTAAACTTTGCTACTTGTACACTGATTTTTGACACTTTTTGGATACTTGCATTGTTGTCAAGTGTTAATTGGATGGGAAAATTGGTTAAAATTTAAACTGTAACAAGCTAATGTCACGTGACAAAGTGCAAACTAAAGTGTACACCATAATGTACATGTCTCAAGGTTCTTACCGATTGAACTTTACTATTCG
Source organism: Olea europaea var. sylvestris (assembly GCF_002742605.1). Lineage (NCBI taxonomy): Eukaryota > Viridiplantae > Streptophyta > Magnoliopsida > Lamiales > Oleaceae > Olea > Olea europaea. Next base: position 469,498 of record NW_019264767.1, read on the forward strand.
TACACTAATTTTTGACACGTTGTTTGACACTTGCATTGTTGGCAAGTCTCAATTGGATGGGAAAACTGTTTGAAATTTAAATTGTCAAGAAGGGATATATCGCGTGGCAAAGTGTAAACTCAAGTGTACACCATAGTGTATATGAAGCAAGGTTCTTACCGATTGAACATTGCTATTTGTACACTGATTTTTGACACGTTATTTGACACTTGCATTGTTGCCTACCATCAATTCGACGGGAAAACTGTTTGAAATTTAAACTTCCCAACTGGGTAATGTCTCGTGGCAAAATATAAACTATAGTGTACAACATAGCGTACATGTAGCACGGTCCTTACCGATCGAACTTTTCTATTTGTACACTGATTATTGACACATTGTTTGACACTTGCATTATTGTCAAGTGTCAGATGAATAGGAAAATAGTTTGAAATTTAAACTATCCTACAGGGTAATATCACGGGGTAAAGGGTAAATTAAAGTGTGTACACCATAGTGTACATGTAGCAAGGTTCTTACCGATTGAACTTTGCTATTTGTGCATTGATTTTTGAAAAGTTGTTCGACACTTGCATTGTTGTCAAATGTAAATGTCATGTGGCAAAGTGTAAACTAAAGTGTACACCATAGTGTACATGTAGCAAGGTTCTTACCGATTGAACTTTGCTATTTGTACACTGATTTTTAACACGTTGTTTGTCACTTTCGTTGTTGTCAAGTGTCAATTGGACAGGAAAACTATTTGAAATTTTAACTTTCCAACAGGGTAATGTCATGTGGCAATGGGTACACTAAAGAGTACACCATAGTGTACATGTAGCATGGTCCGCTCTGATTGAACTTTGCTATTTGTGCACTGATTTTTGAAAAGTTGTTCGACACTTGCATTGTTGTCAAATGTAAATTCGATGGGAAAATAGTATGAAATTTAAACTGTCCAACAGGTTAATGTCACGTAACAAAGTGTAAACTATTACCGATTGAACTTTGCTAATTGCACACTGATTATTGACACGTTGTTCGACACTTGTATTGTTGTCAAGTGTCAATTAGATGGAAAAATTGTTAGAAATTTAAACTATCCAACAAGGATATGTCACGTGGAAAAGTGTAAACTAAAGTGTATACCATAGTGTACATGAAGCAAGGTTCTTACCGATTGAATTTTGCTATTTGTACACTGATTTTTGACACGTTGTATGACACTTATATTGTTGTCAAGAGTCAATTGGATAGGAAAACTATTTGAAATGTAAACTGTCCAACAGGGTAATGTCGTGTGACAAAGTGTAAACTAAAGTGTACACCATAGTGTAGATGTAACAAGGTTCCTATCGATTAAACTTTGCAATTTGTACACCGATTTTTAACGTATTGTTTGACACTTTTATTGTTGTCAAGTGTCAATTAGATGGGAAAACTATTTGAAATTTATACTGTCCAATGAGGTAATGTCACGTGGCAAAGTGTAAAATGTCGTGTACACCGTAGCGTACATGTCTCAAGGTTCTTACCGATTGAACTTTGCTCTTTGTACATTGATTTTTGACACGTTGTTTGACACTTGAATTGTTGCCAAGTGTTAATTGGATGGAAAAACTGTTTGAAATTTAAATTGTCCAATAGGGATATGTCGCGTGGCAAAGTGTAAACTAAAGTGTGCACCATATTGTACATAAAGCAAGGTTCTTCCCAATTGAACTTTGCTATTTGTACACTTGCATTTTTGACATGTTGTTTGACACTTGCATTGTTGTCTAGTATAAATTGGATTGGAAAACTATTTGAAATTTAAACTGTCCAACGGGGTAATGTCACGTGACAAAGTTTATACTAAAGTGTACATATAGCAAATGTTCTTACCGATAGAACTTTCCTATTTGTTCTCTTATTTTTGACACGTTGTTCGACCCTTGCATTGTTTTCAAATGTTAATTAGATGGGAAAACTGTTTGAAATTTAAACTGTCCAACAGGGCAATGTGACCTAGCAAAGTGTACACTAAAGAGTACACCATCGTGTACATGTTGCATGGTACGTACAGATTGAACTTTGCTATTTGAACATAGATTTCTGAAAAGTTGTTTGACACTTGCATTGTTGTCAAGTGTAAATTTGATGGGAAAACTGTTTGAAATTTAAAGTGTCCAACAGGGTAATATCATGTAAAAAAGTGTAAACTATTACTGATTGAACTTTGTAATTTGTACACTGATTTATGACCCGTTGTCGACACTTTTATTGTTGTCAAGTGTCAATTAGATTGGAAAACTATTTTAAATTTAAACCGTCCAATAGGGATATGTCATGTGAAAAAGTGTAAACAAAAGTGTACACCATAGTGTACATGATGCAAGGTTATTACCGATTGAACTTTGCTATTTGTACACTGATTTTAGACACATTGTATGACACTTGAATTTTCGTCAAGTGTCAATTGGTTGAGAAAACTTTTTGAAACTTGAATTGTCCAACAGGGTAATGTCACGTGGCAAAGTATAAACTAAAGTGCGTACACCATAGTGTATATGTAGCAAGGTTCTTACCGATTGAACTTTGCTACTTGTACACGGATTTGTGACACGTTGTTTGACACTTACGTTGTTGTCAATTGTCAATTGGATGGGAAAACTGTTTGAAATTTAAATTGTCCAACAGGCTAATGTCACATGACAAATTGTAAACTATAGTGTACACCATAGTGTACATGTCTCAATGTTGTTACTAATTCAACTTTACTATTTGTACACTGTTTTTTGACACGTTGTTTGACACTTGCATTGTTGCCATGTGTCAATTGGATGGAAAAACTGTTTCAAATTTAAACTGTCCAACACTGTAACGTCACGTAGCAAAGTGTAGACCAAAGTGTACACCATTGTGTACATGAAGCAAAGTTCTTACAGATTGAACTTTGTTATTTGTGCACCGATTTTTGACATGGTGTTTGACACTTGAATTTCTTACCGATTGAGGTTTGCTATTTGTATATTGATTTTTGACACGTTGTTTAACACTTGCATTATTGTCAACTGTCAATTGGATTGAAAACTATTTGAAAATCCAACGGGGTAATGTCACGTGGCAAAGTGCAAATTAAAGTGTACACCATAGTGTACATGTAGCAAGGTTCATACTGTTTGAACTTTACTATTTGTACACTGGTTTTTGACACATTGTTTGACACTTGTAATGTTGTGTACACCACAGTGTACATGTCTCAAGGTTCTTTTCGATTGAACTTTACTATTTGTACACTAATTTTTGACACGTTGTTTGACACTTGCATTGTTCCCAAGTGTCGATTGGATGGAAAAACTGTTTCAAATTAAAACAGTCCAGTAGGGACATATCACGTGGCAAAGTGTGAACTAAAGTGTACACCATAGTGTACATGAAGCACGGTTCCTACCGATTGAACTTTGCTATTTGTACATTGAATTTTGACACGTTGTTTGACACTTGTATTGTTGTCAAGTTTCAATTGGATGGGAAAACTGTTTGAAATTTAAACTGTCCAAAAGGGTAATGTCACGTGGTAACGTGTAAACTAAAGTGTACACTATAGTGTTTATGTCTCAAGGTTCTTAGTGATTGAACTTTGCTATTTGTACACTAATTTTTGACACGTTGTTTGAAACTTGCATTGTTGTCAAGTGTCAATTCGATGGGAAAACTATTTGAAATTTAAATTGTCCAACAGGCTAATGTCACGTGACAAAGTGTAAACTAAATTGTACACCATATGTACATGTTTCAAAGTTCTTACCGATTGAACTTTGCTATTTGTACACTGATTTTTGACATGTTGTTTGACACTTGCGTTGTTGTCAAGTGTAAATTGGATGGAAAAACTGTTTGAAATTTAAACGGTCCAACAGGTTAATGTCACGTGGAAAAGTGTAAACTAAAGTGTGTACAGCATTGTGTACATGTTGGAAGGTTCTTACCGATTGAACTTTGCTATTTGTACACTTATTTTTAACACGTTGTTTGACACTTGCATTGTTGTCAAGTGTTAAATTGATGGGAAAACTATTTGAAATTTAAACTGCCCAACAGGGTAATGTCACGTGGCAAAGTGTAAACTGTAGTGTACATCGTAGTGTACATGAAGCAAAGTTCTTCCCAATTGAACTTCGCTATTTGTACACTGATTTCCTACACATTGTATGACACTTGCATTATTGTCGAGTGACAATTAGGTGGGAAAATTGTTTGAATTTTAAATGGTCCAGTAGGGTAATATCAAGTTGCAAACTGTAAACTAAAGTGTACGCCCTATGTACATGTCGCAAGGTTTTTACCGATTGAACTTGGCTATTTGTACACTGATTTTTGACACGTTCTTTGACACTTGCATTATTGTCAAGTGTCAATTGGATGGAAAAATTGGTTGAAATTTGAACTGACCAACAGGGATATGTCACGTGGCAAATTGCGAACTAAAGTTTTCACCATAGTGTGAATGAAGCAAGGTTCTTACCGATTGAACTTTGCTATATGTAAACTAATTTTGACATGTTGTTTGACACATGTATTGTTATCAAGTGTCAATTGGATGGGAAAACTGTTTGAAATTTAAATTGTCTAATAGGGTAATATCACTTGGCAAAGTGTAAAATAAAGAATACACCATAGTGTACATATAGCATGGTCTTTACCGATTGAACTTCGTTATTTGTACACTGATTTTTGAGACGTTGTTTGACACATGCATTGTCGTCGAGTGTCAATTGGATAGGAAAACTATTTGAAATTTGAACTGTCCTATAGGGTAATGTCACGTGGCAAAGTGTAAATTAAAGTGTACACCATAGTGTACATGAAGCAAGGTTCTTACCGATTGAACTTTGCTATTTGTATACTGATTTTTGACACGTTGTTTGACACATACATTGTTGTCAAGTGTCAGTGGGATGCGAAAACTATTTGAAATTTAAACTGTCCAAAAGGGTAATGTCCCATGGCAAAGTGTTAACTAATGTATACACCATAGTGTACGTGTAGCAGGGTCCTTACCGATTGAACATTATTATTTGTACACTGATTTTTGACACATCACTTTACACTTGCATTGTTGTCAAGTGTCAATTGGATAGGAAAACTGTTTGAAATTTAAACTGTCCAACAGGGTAATGTTACGTGATAAAGTGCAAACTAAAGTGTGTGCACCATTGTGTACATGTAGCAAGGTTCTTACCGATTGAACTTTGCTATTTGTACACTGATTTTGGATACGTTATTTGACACTTGCATATTTGTCAAGTGTCAATTGGATGGGAAAACTGTTTGAAATTTAAATTGCCCAACAGGGTAATGTCACGTGGGAAAGTGTAAACTAAAGTGTACACCATGGTGTACATGAAGCAATATTCTTAACGATTTAACTTTTCTATTTGTACACTGAATTTCGACGCGTTGTTTGACACTTGGATTGTTGTCAAGGGTCAAATGGTTTGGAAAACTATTTGAAATTTAAACTGTCCAACAGGATAATGTCAAGTGGCAAAGTGTAAACTAAAGTGTACACAATAGTGTACATGTCGCAAGGTTCTTACCGATTGAACTTTTCTATTTGCACACTAATTTTGGACATGTTGTTTGACACTTTCATTCTTGTCAAGTGTCAACTGGATGGGAAAAGTGTTTGAGATTTAAAGTGTCCAACAGGGATATGTCACGTGGCAAAGTGTAGACTAAAGTGTACACAATAGTGTGCATGAAGCAAGGTCTTACCGATTGAACTTTTCTATTTGTACACTAATTTTTGGCACGTTGTTTGACACATGCATTGTTGTCAAGTGTCAATTGGATAGAAAAACTATTTGAAACTTAAACTGTCTAACTGGGTAATGTCACGTGGATAAGTGTAAACTAAAGAGTACCCCATAGGGTACATGTAGCGTGGTCCTTACCGATTGAACTTTGTTATTTGTACACTAATTTTTGAGACATTGTTTGACACTTACATTGATGTCGAGTGTCAATTGGGTGGGAAAAGTGTTTGAAATTTAAACTGTTCAACAGGATAATGTAAAGTGGCAAAGTGTAAACTAAAGTGTACATGTCACAAGGTTCTTACCGATTAAACTTGGCTATTTGCACACTGATTTTTGACACGTTGTTTGACATTTGCATTGTTGTCAAGTGTCAATTGGATGGGAAAACTATTTGAACTTTAAACTGTCCAACGGAGATATGTCAAGTGGCAAGGTGTAAACTAAAGTGTACACCATAGTGTACATGCAGCAAGGTCCTTACCGATATAACTTTGTTATTTGTACACTAATTTTTGACACGTTGTTTGACACTTGCATTGTAGTCAAGTGTCAATTTGTTAGGAAAACTGTTCGAAATTTAAATTGTCCTACAGGGTAATGTCACGTTGCAAACTGTAAACTAAAGTGTACACCATAGTGTACGCGTCGCAAGATTCTTATCAATTAAAGTTTGCTGTTTGTACACTGATTTTTGACACGTTGTTTTACACTTGTACTGTTGTCAAGTGTCAATTTGATGGGAAAACTGCTTAAAATTTAAACTGTCCCCAGGGTAATGTCATGTGGCAAAGTGTAAAATAGAGTGTACACCGTAGTGTACATGAAGCAAAGTGCTTACCGATTGAACTTTGTTATTTGTTCATTGATTTTTGACACGTTGTTTGACTCTTGCATTGTTGTCAAGTGTCAATTTGTTAGGAAAACAGTTTGAAATTAAGCTGTCCAACATGATAATGTAACGTGGCAAAGTGTAAACAACGGTGTACACCATAGTGTACATGTAGCAAGGTCCTTACCGATTGAACTTTGCTACTTGTACACTGATTTTTGACACGTTGTATGGCACTTGCATTGTTGTTGAGTGTCAATTGGATGGAAAAACTGTTTGAAATTTGAGCTGTCCAAGAGTGTAATTTCACGTGGCAAAGTGTAAATTAAAGTGTACACCATAGTGTACATGTAGCAAGGTCCTTACCGATTGAACTTTGCTATGTGTACACTGATTTTTGACACGTTGTTTAACACTTACATTGTTGTAATGTATCAATTGGATGGAAAAACTGGTTGAAATTTAAATTGTCCAATAGGGATATGTCACGTGGTAAAGTGTGAGCTAAGGTGTACTCCGTAGTGTGCATGAAGCAAGGTTCTTAGCGATTGAACGTTGCTATTTGTACACTGATTTTTGATATGTTGTTTGACAATTGTGTTGTTGTCAAGAGTCAATTGGATGGGAAAACTATTTGCAATTTAAATAGCCCAAGAGGGTATCTCACGAGGAAAAGTGTAAACTAAAGTGTACATGAAGCAAGGTTCTTACGGATTGATCTTTGCTATTTGTACACAAATTTTTGTCACGTTGTTTGACACTTGCATTGTTGTCAAGTGTCAATTGGGTGAGAAAATGATTTGAAATTTGAACTGTCCAATAGAGTAATGTCAATTGACAAACTATAGACTAAAGTGTACATTGGAGTGTACATGTCGAAAGGTTCTTACCGATTGAACTTTGCAATTTGTACACTGATTTTTGACATGTTATTTTACACTTGCATTTCTTATCGATTGAACATTGCTATTTGTACACTGATATTTGACACGATGTTTGACACTTGCATTATTTTCAAGTGGCAATTGGATGGGACAATAGTTTGAAATTTAAACTGTCCAACTTGGTAATGTCGCGTGGCAAAGTGTAAACTAATGTGTGTACACCATAGTGTATATGTAGCAAGGTTCTTACCGATTGAACTTTCCTATTTGTGCACTGATTTTTGATACGTTGTTTTACACTTTCATTTCTTATCGATTGAACTTCGTTATTTGTACACTGATATTTGACACAATGTTTGACACTTGCATTATTGTCAAGTGTCAATTGGATGGGAAAATAGTTCGAAATTTAAACTGTCCAACTTAGAAATATCACATGGCAAAGTGTAAACTAATGTGTGTACACCATAGTGTACATGTAGCAGGGCTCTTACCGATTGAACTTTGATATTTGTACATTGATTTTTCATACGTTGTTTGACACTTGCACTGTTGTCAAGTGTCAATTCGATGGGAGAACTGTTTGAAATTTAAAATGTCCTACAGGGTAATGTCACGTGATGAAGTGTAAACTAATATGTACGTCATAGTGTACATGTAGAATGGTCCTTACCGATATAACTTTGTTATTTGTATACTAATTTTTGACACGCTGTTTGACACTTGCATTGTTGTCAAGTGTCAATTGGTTGGGAAAACTATTTGAAATTTAAACTGTCCAACAGGGTAATGTCACGTTGCAAAGTGTAAACTAAAGTGTACACCATAGTGTACATGTCGCAAGGTTCTTATCGATTGAACTTTGCTACTTGTACACTGATTTTTGACACGTTGTTTGACACTTGCGTTGTTGTCAAATGTCAATTGGATGGAAAAACTGCTTGAAATTTAAACTCTCCACCAAGGTAATGTCACGTGGCAAAGTGTAAACTATAGTGTACACCGTAGTGTACATGAAGCAAAGTTCTTACCAATTGAACTTTGCTATTTATTCACTAATTTTTGACGTGGCAAAGTGTAAATTAAAGAGTACACAATAGTGTACATGTAGCAAGGTCCTTACCGATTGAACTTTGCTATTTGTACAGTGATTTTTGACACGTTGTTTAACACTTGTATTGTTGTCAATTGTCAATTGGATGGGAAAACTGGTTGAAATTTTAACCGTCCAACAGGGATATGTCACGTGGTAAAGTGTGAACTAAGGTGTACACCATAGTGTGCATGAAGCAAGGTTCTTACCGATTGAACGTTGCTATTTGAACACTGATTTTTGACATGCTGTTTGACACTTGCATTGTTGTCAAGTGGTAATTGGATGAAAAAACTATTTGAAATTTAAACTGTCCAACTTGGGAATGTCACATGCCAAAGTGTAAACTAATGTGTGTACACCATAGTGTACATGTTGCAAGGTTCTTACCGATTGAACTTTGCTATTCGTATACTGATTTTTGACACATTGTTTGACACTTGCATTGTTGTCAGGTGTCAATTCGATGGAAAAACTGTTTGAAATTCAAACTGTCCTACAGGGTAATGTCACGTGGTAAAGTGTAAACTAATATGTGTGCAATAGTGTATATGTAGCACGGTCCTTATCGATATAACTTTGTTATTTGTACACTAATTTTTAACACATCGTTTGACACTTGCATTGTTGTCAAGTGTCAATTGGTTGGGAAGACTATTTGAAATATAAACAGTCTGACAGGGTAATGTCACGTTGTAAAGTGTAAACTAAAGTGTACACCATAGTGTACATGTCGTAAGGTTCTTATCGATTGAACTTTGCGGTTGGTACACTGATTTTTGACACATTGTTTGACACTTGCGTTGTTATCAAGTGTTAATTGGATGGGAAAATTGTTTGAAATTTAAACTGTCCACCAGGGTAATGTCACGTGACAAAGTGTAAACTAAAGTGTACACCGTAGTGTACATGAAGCAAAGTTCTTACCAATTGAACTTTGCTATTTGTTCACTAATTTTTGGCACGATGATTGACACTTGCATTGTTGTCAAGTGTCAATTGGATGGGAAAACAGTTTGAAATTTAAACCGTCCAACTTGGTAATGTCGCCTGGCAAAGTTTAAATTAAATGTGTGTACACCATAGTGTATATGAAGCAAGGTTCTTACCGATTGAACTTTGCTATTTGTACACTTATTTTTGTCACATTGTTTGACACTTGCATTGTTGTCAAGTGTCAATTGTATGGAAAACTATTTGAAATTTAAATTGTCTAATGGGGTTATGTCACGTGGCAAAGTGTAAACTAAAGTGTTCACCACAGTGTACATGAAGAAAGGTTCTTAATAATTGAACTTTGCTATTTGTACACTGATTTACGGCACGTTGCTTGATACTTGCATTGTTGTCAAGTCTCAATTGGATGGGAAAACTATTTGAAATTTATACTATCCAATAGAGTAATCTCACGTAGCAAAGTGTAAACTAAACTGTACACCATAGTGTACATGTTGCAAGGTTCTTACCGATTGAACTTTGCTATTTGTACACTGATTTTCGACACATTGTTTGACATTTGCATTGTTGTCTAGGGTCAATTGGGTGGGAAAGCTATTTTATATTAAAAATGTTCAATAGGGTAATGTCAAGTGACAAAGTGTAAACTAAAGTGTACACCACAATTTACATGTCGCGAGGTTCGTACCGATTGAACTTTGCTATTTGTACACTGATTTTGGATATGTTGTTTGACATTTGCATTGTTGTCAAGTGTCAATTGGAAGGGAAAACTATTTGAAATCTAAACTGTCCAACTGGGATATGTTACGTGGCAAAGTGTAAACTAAAGTGTAGACCATAGTGTTCATGAAACAAGGTTCTTAGCGTTTGAACTTTGCTATTTGTACACTAATTTTGGACACGTTGTTTGACATATGCATTGTTATCAAGTGTCAATTGGATGGGAAAATAGTTTGAAATTTACACTGTCCAACAGGGTAATGTCACGTGGCAAAGTGTAAACTAAAGAGTACACCATAGTGTACATGTAGAAAGGTTCTTATCGATTGAACTTTGCTGTTTGTACACTGATTTTTGACATGTTGTTTGACACTAGCATTGTTGTCAAGCATCAATTGGATGGAAAAACTATTTGAAATTGAAACTATCCAATAAGGATATGTCACGTTGTAAATTGTAAACTAAAGTGTACACTATAGTTTACATGTAGCATGGTCCTTACGGATTGAAATTTGTTGTTTGTACACCATTTTTTCAGATGTTGCTTGACACTTGCATTTTGCCAAGTGTCAACTGGATAGGAAAACTGTTAGAAATTTAAACACTCCAATAGGGTAATGTCACGTGGCAAAGTGTAAACTAAAGTGTGTACACCATAGTGTACATGTAGCTAGGTTCTTACTGATTGAACTTTGCTATTTGTACACTGATTTTTGACACATTGTTTGACACTTGCATTATTGTCAAGTGTCAATTGGATGGGAAAACTGTTTGAAATTTAAACTGTCAAATAGGGTAATGTCATGTGGCAGGGGGTTAACTAAAGTGTGCACCATAGTGTACGTGAAGCAAGGTTCTTACCGGTTGAACTTCGCTATTTGTACACTGATTTTTGACACGTTGTTTGACGCTTATATTGTTGTCAGGTGTCAATTGGATGGGAAAATTGTTTGCATTTTAAACTGTCCGACAAGATAATGTCACGTGGCAAAGTGTAAACTAAATTGTACACCATAGTGTACAAGTAGCGAGGTTCTTACCGATTGAACTTTGCTATTTGTACACTACTTTTTTACACGTTGTTTCACATTTGCATTGTTGTCAAGCGTCAATTGGATGGGAAAACTGTTTGAAATTTAAACTGTCCTACAGGATAATGCCACGTGGTAAAGTCTAAACTAATATGTACGCCATATTATACATACAGCATGGTCCTTACCGATATAACTTTGTTACTTGTACACTGATTTTTGACACGTTGTTTAACACTTGCATTGTTGTCAAGTGTCAATTGGTTGGGAAAATTGTTTGAAATTTAAACTGTCTAACAGGGTAATGTCACGTTGCAATGTGTAAACTAAAGTGCACACCATAGTGTAAATGTCGCAAGGTTCTTATCGATTGAACTTTGCCGTTTGTACACTGATTTTTGACACGTTGTTTGACTCTTACATTGTTGTCAAGTGTCAGTTGGATGGGAAAACTATTTGAAATTTAAACTGTCTACCAGGGTATTGTTACGTGGCAAAGTGTAAACTAAAGTGTGCACCATAGTGTACATGAAGCAAAGTTCTTTCCGATTGAACTTTACTATTTGTACACTGATTTTTGGCACGATGTTTGACACTTGCATTGTTGTCAAGTGTCAATTGGATGGGAAAACAGTTTGAAATTTAAACCGTCCAACTTGGTAATGTCGCCTGGCAAAGTTTAAATTAAATGTGTGTACACCATAGTGTATATGTAGCAAGGTTCTTACCGATTGAACTTTGCTATTTGTACACTTATTTTTGTCACGTTGTTTGACACTTGCATTGTTGTCAAGTATCAATTGAATGGAAAACTGTTTGAAATTTAAATTGTCTAATGGGGTTATGTCACGTGGCAAAGTGTAAACTAAAGTGTTCACCACAGTGTACATGAAGAAAGGTTCTTAACGATTGAACTTTGCTATTTGTACACTGATTTACGGCACGTTGCTTGACACTTGCATTGTTGTCAAGTCTCAATTGGATGGGAAAACTATTTGAAATTTATACTATCCAACAGAGTAATCTCACGTAGAAAAGTGTAAACTAAACTCTACATCATAGTGTACATGTTGCAAGGTTTGTACCGATTGAACTTTGCTATTTGTACACTGATTTTGGATATGTTGTTTGACACTTACATTGTTGTCAAGTGTCAATTGGAAGGGAAAAATGTTTGAAATCTAAACTGTCCAACTGGGATATGTTACGTGGCAAAGTGTAAACTAAAGTGTAGACCATAGTGTTCAAGAAATAAGGTTCTTAGCGTTTGAACTTTGCTATTTGTACACTAATTTTTGACACGTTGTTTGACATATGCATTGTTATCAAGTGTCAATTGGATGGGAAAATAATTTGAAATTTAAACTGTCCAACAGGGTAATGTCACGTGGCAAAGTGTAAACTAAAGAGTACACCATAGTGTACATGTACCATGGTCCTTACCGATTGAACTTTGTTATTTGTACACTGATTTTTGAGAGGTTGTTTGACACTTTCATTATTGTCGAGTGTCAATTGGATAGGAAAGCTTTTTGAAATTTAACCTGTCCAACAGGGTAATGTCATGTGGCAATGTGTAAACTAAAGTGTGCACACCATAGTGTACATGTAGCAAGGTTCTTACCGATTGAACTTTGCTATTCGTACACTATTTTTGAAACGTTGTTTGACACTTGCATTTTTGTCAAGTGATAATTGGGTGGGAAAAATATTTGAAATTTAAACTGTTTAACAAGGTAATGTCAAGTGGTAAAATGTAAACTAAAGTGTACAACATAATGTACATGTCGCAAGGTTCTTACTGATTGGACTTCGCTATTTGTAAACTGATTTTTGATACATTGTTTGACACTTACATTGTTATGAAGTGTCAATTGGTTGGGAAAATGGCTTGAAATTGAAACTGTTCAATAGGGATATGTCACGCGGCAAAGTGTAAAATAAAGCATACACCATAGTGTACATGTAGCATGGTCCTTACCAATTGAAATTTGTTATTTGTACACTGTTTTTCAGACGTTGTTTGACACTTGCATTGTTCTCAAGCGTCAATTGGGTGGGAAAACTAGTTCAAATTTAAATTGTCCAATAGCGTAATGTCAAGTTGAAAAGTGTAAATTAAAGTGTGTACACAATAGTGTACTTGTAGCAAGGTTCTTACCGATTGAACATTGATATTTGTACATAGATTTTTGACACATTGTTTGACACTTGCATTGTTGTCAAGTGTCAATTGGATAGGAAAATTATTTGAAATTTAAACTGTCCAATATGGATATGTCATGTGGCAAAGTGTAAAATAAAGTGTACACCATAGTGTACACGTCGCAAGGTTCTTATCAATTGAACTTTGTTGTTTATACACTAATTTTTGACACGTTGTTTGACACTTGTATTGTTGTCAAGTGTCAATTGGATGGGAAAACTATTTGAAATTGAAACTGTCCAATAGGGATACGTCACTTTGCAAAGTGTAAACTAAAGTGTACACCATAGTTTACATACAGCATGGTCCTTACCGATTGAAATTTGTTGTTTGTGCACCAATTTTTCAGATGTTGCTTGACACTTGCATTGTTATCAAGTGTCAGTTGGATAGGAAATTTTTAGAAATTTAAACAGTCCAACAGGGTAATGTCACGTGGCAAAGTGTAAACTAAAGTGTGTACACCATAGTGTACATGTGGCAAGGTTCTTACTGATTGAACTTTGCTATTTGTACACTGATTTTTGACACATGGTTTGACACTTGCATTGTTGTCATGTGTCAATTGAGTGGGAAAACTATTTGAAATTTAAACTGTCAAATATGGTAATGTCACGTGGCAAGGGGTTAACTAAAGTGTGCACCATATTGTACGTGAAGCAAGGTTCTTACCGGTTGAACTTTGCTATTTGTACACTGATTTTTGACATGTTGTTTGACACTTGTATTGTTTTCAGGTGTTAATTGGATGGGAAAATTGTTTTCATTTTAAACTGTCCAACAAGAATAATGTCACGGGCAAAGTTTAAACTAAATTGTACACCATAGTGTAAAAGTAGCAAGGTTCTTACCAATTGAACATTGCTATTTGTACACTAATTTCTGACACGTTGTTGCACACTTGCATTGTTGTCAAGTGTCAATTGGATGGGAAAACTATTTCAAATTTAAACTGTCCTACAGGGTAATGTCACGTGGTAAAGTGTAAACTAATATGTACGCCATATTGTACATGTAGCATGGTCCTTACTGATATAACTTTGTTATTTGTACATTGATTTTTGACACGTTATTTAACACTTGCATTGTTGTCAAGTGTCATTTGGTTGGGAAAACTGTTTGAAATTTAAACTGTCCAATAGGGTAATGTCAGGTTGCAAAGTGTAAACTAAAGTGTACACCATAGTGTACATGTCACAAGGTTCTTATCGATTGAACTTTGCTGTTTGTATACTGATTTTTGATACGTTGTTTGACACTTGGATTGTTGTCAAGTGTCAATTGGATGGGAAAATGGTTTGAAATTGAAATTGTCCAATAGGGATATGTCACGTGGCAATGTGTAAACTAAAGCGTACACCATGGTGTTCATGTAGCATGGTCCTTACCAATAGAAATTTGTTATCTGTACACTGTTTTTCAGACGTTGTTTGACACTTACATTGTTGTCAAGCGTCAATTGAGCTGGGAAAACTATTTCAAATTTAAATTGTCCAACAGGGTAATGTCAACTTGAAAAGTGTAAATTAAAGTGTGTACACCATAGTGTACTTGTAGCAAGGTGATATTTGTGCACAAATTTTTGACACATTGTATGACACTTGCATTTTTGTCAAGTGTCAATTGGATTGGAAAATTATTTGAAATTTAAACTGTCCAATATGGATATGTCACGTGGCAAAGTGTAAAATAAAATGTACGCCATAGTGTACTGGTCGCAAGGTTCTTATCAATTGAACTTTGCTGTTTGTACACTGATTTTTAACACGTTGTTTGACACTTGCATTGTTGTCAAGTGTCAATTGGATGGGAAAACTGTTTGAAATTGAAACTGTCCAATAGGGATATGTCACGTGGAAAAGTGTAAACTAAAGTGTACACCATAGTGTACATGTTGCATGGTCCTTACCGATTGAAATTTGTTGTTTGTACACCATTTTTTCAAACGTTGTTTGACACTTGCATTGTTGTCAAGTGTCAGTTGGATAGTAAAACTGTTAGAAATTTAAACAGTCCAACATGGTAATGTCACGTGACAAAGTGTAAACTAAAGTGTGCACCATAGTATACGTGTAGCAATGTTCTTACCGATTGAACTTTGCTATTTGTACACTGATTCTTGACACATTTTTGACACTTGTATTGTTGTCAAGTGTTTGCAATTTAAACAGTTCAACGGGGTAATGTCACTTGGCAAAGTGTAAACAAAATTATACACTATAGTGTACAAGTAGCAAGGTTCTTACCGATTGAACTTTGCTATTTGTACACTGATTTTTGAGACGTTGTTTGACACTTGCATTGTTGTCAAGTGTCAATTGGATGGGAAAACTATTTGAAATTTAAACTGTCCAACAGAGTAATGTCACGTGGTAATGTGTCAACTAATATGTACGCCATAGCGTACATGTAGCATGGTCCTTACCGATATAACTTTGTTATTTGTGCATTGATTTTTGACACGTTGTTTAACACTTTTATTGTTGTCAAGTGTCAATTGGATGGAAAAACTGTTTGAAATTGAAACTGTCCAATAGGGATACATCACGTGGCAAAGTGTAAACTAAAGTGTACACCCTAGTGTATATGTTGCATGGTCCTTATCGATTGAAATTTGTTGTTTGTACACCATTTTTTCAAAAGTTATTTGACACTTGCATTGTTGTCAAGTGTCAGTTGGATAGTAAAACTGTTTGAAATTTAAACAGTCCAACTGGGTAATGTCACGTGGTAAAGTGTAAACTAAAGTGTGCACCATAGTATACGTGTAGCAATGATTCTTGACACATTTTTTACACTTGTATTGTTGTCAAGTGTTTGCAATTTAAACAGTTCAACGGGGTAATGTCACTTGGCAAAGTGTAAACAAAATTATACACCATAGTGTACAAGTAGCAAGGTTCTTACCGATTGAACTTTGCTATTTGTACACTGATTTTTGAGACGTTGTTTGACACTTGCACTGTTGTCAAGTGTCAATTGGATGGGAAAACTGTTTGAAATTTAAACTGTCCAACAGAGTAATGTCACATGGTAATGTGTCAACTAATATGTACGCCATAGCGTACATGTAGCATGGTCCTTACCGATATAACTTTGTTATTTGTGCATTGATTTTTGACACGTTGTTTAACACTTTTATTGTTGTCAAGTGTCAATTGGATGGAAAAATTGTTTGAAATTGAAACTGTCCAATAGGGATACATCACGTGGTAAAGTGTAAACTAAAGTGTACACCCTAGTGTATATGTTGCATGGTCCTTACCGATTGAAATTTGTTGTTTGTACACCATTTTTTCAAATGTTATTTGACACTTGCATTGTTGTCAAGTGTCAGTTGGATAGTAAAACTGTTTGAAATTTAAACAGTCCAACTGGGTAATGTCACGTGGTAAAGTGTAAACTAAAGTGTGCACCATAGTATACGTGTAGCAAGGTTCTTACCGATTGAACTTTGCTAGTTGTACACTGATTCTTGACCCGTTTTTGACACTTTTATTGTTGTCAAGTGTCAACTGGATGGTAAAATTGTTTGCAATTTAAACAGTTCAACAGGGTAATGTCACTTAGTAAAGTGTAAACAAAATTATACACCATAGTGTACAAGTAGCAAGGTTCTTGCCGATTGAACTTTGCTATTTGTACACTGATTTTTGAGACGTTGTTTGACACTTGCATTGTTGTCAAGTATCAATTGGACGGGAAAAAATGTTTGAAATTTAAACTGTCCAACAGAGTAATGCCACGTGGTAAAGTGTCAACTAATATGTAATCCATATTGTACATGTAGCATGGTCCTTACCGATATAACTTTGTTTTTTGTACACTGATTTTTGACAGGTTGTTTGACACTTGCATTGTAGTCACGTGTCAATTGAATAGGAAAACTATTTGAAATTTGAACTGTCCAACAGGGTAATGCCACGTGGCAAAGTGTAAACTAAAGTGTACACCATAGTATACATGTCGTAAGGTTCTTATCGATTGAACTTTGCTGTTTGTACAGTAGTTTTTGACATATTGTTTGACACTTCCATTGTGGTCAAGTGTCAATGGGATCTAAAAATTATTTGAAATTTAAACTATCCAATAGGGATATGTCACCTCGCAAAGTGAAAACTAAAGTGTACACCATAGTGTACATGTCACAAGGTTCTTATCGATTGAACTTTGCTGTTTGTACACTGATTTTTGACACGTTGTTTGATACTTGTATTGTTGTCAAGTGTCAGTTGGATTGGAAAACTATTTGAAATTGAAACTATCTAATAGGGATATGTCATGTGGCAAAGTGTAAACTAAAGTGTACACCCTAGTGTACATGTAACATGGTCCTTACCGATTGAAATTTGTTATTTGTAAACTATTTTTCCAGACGTTGTTTGACACTTGTATTGTTGTCAAGTGTCAATTGGCTGGGAAAGCTGTTTGAAATTTAAACTGTCCAACAAGGTAATGTCAAGTGGAAAAGTGTAAATTAAAGTGTGTACACCATAGTGCACTTGTAGCGAGGTTCTTACCGATTGAACTTTTCTATTTGTATACTGATTTTTAACCCGTTGTTTGACACTTGCATTACTGTCAAGTGTCAATTGGTTGGAAAATTTTTTTGAAATTTAAACTATCCAACAGGGTAATGTCACGTGGCAAAGTGTAAACTAAAGTCTGTACACAATAGTATATATGTAGCAAGGTTTTTACCGATTGAACTTTATTATTTTTACACTGATTTTTAACACATTGTTTGACACTTGCGTTGTTATCAAGTGTCAATTGGATGGAAAAACTGTTTGAAATTTAAACTACCCAACAGGGTAATCTCACGTGGAAAAGTGAAAACTAAAATATACACCATATTGTACATGAAGCAAGGTTCTTACCGATTGATTTTTGCTCTTTGCACACTAATTTTTGACACATTTTTTGACACTTGCATTGTTGTCAAGTGCCAATTCGGTGAGAAAACTATTTGAAATTTAAACTATCCAAAAGGGTAATGTCAAGTGGCAAAGTGTAAACTAAAGTGCACACCATAGTGTACATGTCGCAAGGTTCTTGCCGATTGAACTTTGGTATTTGTACACTGATTTTAAACACGTTGTTTGACATTTGCATTTCTTACCGATTGAACTATGTTATTTGTACACTAATTTTTGACGCGTTATTTGATACTTGCATTGTTGTCAAGTGTCAATTGGATGGGAAAATTGTTTGATATTTAAACTGTCCAATAGGGTAATGTCATGTGGTAATGTGTAAATTAAAGTGTACACCGTAGCGTACATGTAGGAACGTTCTCACCGATTGAACTTCACTTTTTGTACACTAATTTTTGACACTTTTTTGACACTTGCATTGCTATAATGCGTCAATTGGATGGGAAAACTGTCTGAAATTTAAACTATCCAACAGGGTAATGTCACGTGGCAAAGTGTAAACTAAAGTGTACACCACTGTGTACATGTCGCAAGGTCCTTACTGATTGAACTTTGCTATTTGTACACTGATTTTTGACACGTTGTTTGACACCTGCACTATTGCCAAGTCTCAATTGGAGGTGAAAACTAGTTGAAATTTAAACTTTGAAACGGGGTAATGTCACGTAGCAAAGTGTAAACTAAAGTGTACGCCATAATGTACATGTCGCGAGGTTCTTACCGATTGAACTTTGCTATTTGTACAATGATTTTTGACACGTTGTTTGACACTTGTAGTGTTTTCAAGTGTTAATTGGATTGAAAAATTGTTTGAAATTTAAACTTTCTAATAGGGTAATGTCACGTGGCAAAGTGTAAACTAAAGTGTACACAACAGTGTACATGTAACAAGGTTTTTACCGATTGAACTTCACTATTTGTAAGCTGATTTTTAACACGTTGTTTGACACTTGCATTGTTGTCAAGTGTTAATTGAATGGGAAAACTATTTGAAATTTAAATTGTCCAATAGGGTAATGTCACGTGGCAAAGTCTAAACCAAAGTGTACATCATATTGTACTTGTCGCAAGGTTCTCACCGATTGAACTTTCCTATTTGCAAACAGATTTTTGACATGTTGTTTGACACTTGCATTGTTGTCAAGTGTCAATTGGACGGAAAAAATGCTTGAAATTTAAATGTAGAACTGGATAATATTACGTGGCAAAGTGTAAATTAATGTGTACACCGTAGTGTACATGTAGCAAGGTTCTTAGCGATTGAACTTTGCTATTTGTACACTGATTTTTGACACGTTCTTTTACACTTGTATTGTTGTCAAGTGTCAATTGGATGGGAAAATTATTTGACATTTAAATTGTCCAACAGGGTAATGTCACGTGGCAAAGTGTAAACTAATGTATGTATACCATAGTTTACATGAAGCAAGGTTCTTAGCGATTGAACAATGCTATTTGTGCACTGATTTTTGACAAGTTGTTTGACACTTGCGTTGTTTTCGAGTGTCAATTCGGTACAAAAACTGTTTGAAATTTAAATTGTCTGTCCAACTGGGTAATGTCAAGTGACAAAGTGTAAACTAAAGTGTACGCCATTGTGTACATGTCTAAAGGTTCTTAACGATTGAACTTTGCTATTTGTACGCTGATTTTTGACACGTTGCTTGACATTTACAGTGTTGTCAAGTGATATTTGGATGGGAAAACTTTCTAAAATTTAAACTGTCCAATAGGGTAATGTCATGTGGCAAAGTGTAAACTAAAGTGTAGACCATAGTGTACATGAAGTAAAGTTCTTACCGATTGAACTTTGCTATTTGTACACTGATTTTTGACACGTCGTTTGACACTTACATTGTTGTCGAGTGTCAATTTGGTGGGAAAACTGTTTGAAATTTAAATTGTCCAACTGGGTAATGTCAAGTGACGAAGTGTAAACTAAAGTGTACGCCATAGTGTACATGTCTAAAGGTTCTTAATGATTGAACTTTGCTATTTGTACACCAATTTTTGACTCGTTGTTTGACACTTACAGTGTTGTCAAGTGTCATTTGGATGGGAAAACTTTTTGAAATTTAAATTGTCCAATAGAGTAATGTCACGTGGCAAAGTGTAAACTAAAGTGTACACCATAGTGTACATGAAGCAAAGTTCTTGCCGATTCAACTTTGCTATTTGTACACTGATTTTTGACATGTTGTTTGACACATGCATTATTGTCAAGTGTCATTTGGATGGAAAAACTGTTTGAAATTTCAACTGTCCAATAGGGATATGACACGTAGTAAAGTTTAAACTAAAGTGTACACCATAATATACATAAAACAAAGTTCTTACAGATTGAACTTTTCTATTTGTACACTGATTTTTGACATGTTGTTTGACACTTGAATTGTTGTCAAGTGTCAATTGGAGGTGAAAACTGTTTGAAATTTAAACTGTCCAACTGGTAATGTCACGTGATGAAGTGTAAACTAAAGTGTACACTATAGTGTACGTGTCTAAGGGTTCTTACCGATTGAACTTTGCTATTTGTACTCTAATTTTTGACAGGTTGTTTGACACTTGGATTGTTGTCAAGTGTTAATTGGATGGAAAAAATGCTTGAAATTTAAACTGTCCAACTGGGTAAAGTCACGTGGCAAAGTGTAAATTAATGTGTACTCCATAGTGTACATGTTGCAAGGTTCGTAGCGATTGAACTTTGATATTTTTACACTAATTTTTGACACGTTGTTTAACACTTGCGCTATTGTCAAGTGTCAATTAGATCGAAAAACTATTTGAAATTTCAACTATCCAACAGGGTTATGTTACGTGGTAAAGTGTAAGCTAAAGTGTACACCATAGTGTACATGAAGCAAAGTTTTTACTGATTGAACTTTGTTGTAAGAACTTTTCTATTTGTACACTGATTTTTGACACGTTGTTTGACACATGCATTGTTGTCAATTGGATGGGAAAATTGCTTGAAATTTAAACTATGCAACAGGGTAATGTCACGTGGCAAAGTGTAAACTAAAGTGTACACCGTAGTGTACATGTCACGAGTTCTTACCGATTGAACTTTGCTATTTGCACACTGATTTTTGACACGTTGTTTGACACTTGTAGTGTCGTCAAGTGTTAATTGAATAGGAAAACTGTTTAAAATTTAAACTGTCCAATAGGGTAACGTCACGTGGAAAAGTGTAAACCAAATTGTACCGCATAGCGTACATCCAGCAAGGTCTCACCGATTGACCTTCACTATTTGTACACTAATTTTTGACACGTTGTTTAACACTTGCATAGTAGTTAAGTGTCAATTGGATGGGAAATCTATTTGAAATTTAAACTATCCAACCGGGTAATGTCACTTGGAAAAGTGTAAACTAAAGCGTACGCCATAGGGTACATGTCACGAGCTTCTTACCGGTTAAACTTTGCTATTTGTACAATGATTTTTGACACATTGTTTGACACTTGCAGTGTTTTCAAGTGTTAATTGGATGGAAAAACTGTTTGAAATTTAAATTGTCTAATAGGGTAATGTCACGTGGTAAAGTGTAAATTAAAGTGTACACAATTGTGTACGTATAGTAAGGGTCTTACCGATTGAACTTCACTATTTGTAAACTAATTTTTGACATGTTGTTTGACACTTGCATTGTTGTCAAGTGTCAATTGGATGGAAAAAATGCTTGAAATTTAAATGTAGAACAAGGTAATGTCATGTGGCAAAGTGTAAATTAATGTGTACACCATAGTGTACATGTAGCAAGGTTCTTAGCGATTGAACTTTGCTATTTGTACACTGATTTTTAACACGTTATTTTACACTTGCATTGTTGTCAAGTGTCAATTGGATGGGAAAATTGTTCGACATTTAAACTGTCCAACAGGGTAATGTCACGTGGCAAAGTGTAAACTAATGTGTGTACACCATTGTGTACATGAAGCAAGGTTCTTAGCGATTGAACAGTGCTATTGTACATTGATTTTTGACACGTTGTTTGAGACTTGCATTGTTGTCGAGTGTCAATTTGGTGGGAAAACTGTTTGAAATTTAAATTGTCCAACTGGGTAATGTCAAGTGACGAAGTGTAAACTAAAGTGTACGCCATGGTGTACATGTCTAAATGTTCTTAACGATTGAACTTTGCTATTTGTACGCTGATTTTTGACATATTGTTTGACACTTACAGTGTTGTCAAGTGTCATTTGGATGGGAAAACTTTTTAAAATTTAAACCGTCCAATAGGGTAATGTCACGTAGTAAAGTGTAAACTAAAGTGTACACCATTGTGTACATGAAGCAAAGTTCTTACCGATTGAACTTTGCTATTTGTACACTAATTTTTGACATGTTGGTTGACACATGCATTATTGTCAAGTGTCATTTGGATGGAAAAATTGTTTGAAATTTCAACAGTCCAATAGGGATATGACACGTGGCAAAGTGTAAACTAAAGTGTACACCATAGTGTACATGAAACAAAGTTCTTACCAATTGAACTTTGCTATTTGTACACTGATTTTTGACATGTTGTTTGACACTTGAATTGTTGTCAAGTGTCAATTGGAGGTGAAAACTATTTGAAATTTAAACTATCCAACCAGTAATGTCACGTGATGAAGTGTAAACTAAAGTGTACGCCATAGTGTATGTGTCTAAAGGTTCTTACTGATTAAACTTTGCTATTTGTACTCTAATTTTTGACACGTTGTTTTACACTTGGATTGTTGTCAATTGTTAATTGGATGGAAAAATGCTTGAAATTTAAACTGTCCAACAGGGTAAAGTCACGTGGCAAAGTGTAAATTAATGTGTACTCCATAGTGTACATGTTGCAAGGTTCGTAGCGATTGAACTTCGCTATTTTTACACTAATTTTTGACACGTTGTTTAACACTTGCACTATTGTCAAGTGTCAATTGGATAGAAAAACTGTTTGAAATTTCAACTGTCCAACAAGGATATGTTATGTGGCAAAGTGCAAACTAAAGTGTACACCATAGTGTACATGAAGCAAAGTCCTTACCGATTGAACATTGTTGTAAGAACTTTGCTATTTGTACACTGATTTTTGACACATTGTTTGACACATACATTATTGTCAAGTGTCAATTTGATGGGAAAACTGCTTGAAATTTATACTATCCAACCGGATAATGTCACGTGGCAAAGTGTAAACTAAAGTGTACACCTTAGTGTACATGTCGCGAGGTTCTTACCGATTGAACTTTGCTATTTGCGCACTGATTTTTGACACGTTGTTTGACACTTGCAGTGTCGTCAAGTGTTAATCACATGGGAAAACTGTTTAAAATTTAAACTGTCCAATAGGGTAACGTCACATGGAAAATTGTAAACTAAAGTGTACAGCATAGCATACATCCAGTAAGGTTCTCACAGATTGAACTTCACTATTTGTACACAGATTTTTGACACGTTGTTTAACACTTGCACAGCTGTTAAGTGTCAATTGGATGGAAAATCTGTCTAAAATTTAAACTGTCCAACCGGGTAATATCACTTGGAAAAGTGTAAACAAAAGTGTACGCCATAGTGTACATGTCACGAGCTTCTTATCGGTTGAACTTTGCTATTTGTACAATGATTTTTGACACGTTGTTTGACACTTGCAGTTTTTTCAAGTGTTAATTGGATGGGAAAACTGTTTGAAATTTAAATTGTCTAATAGGGTAATGTCACGTGGTAAAGTGTAAACTAAAGTGTACACAATTGTGTACGTATAGCAAAGGTCTTACCGATTGAAATTCACTATTTGTAAACTAATTTTTGACACGTTTTTTGACACTTGCATTGCTGTCAAGTTTCAATTGGATGGAAAAACTGTTTGAAATTTAAACTGTCCAACAGGGTAATGTCACATGGCAAAGTGTAAACCAAAGTGTACACCATATCGTACATGTCGCAAGGTTCTTACCGATTGAACTTTGCTATTTGTAAACTAATTTTTGACATGTTGTTTGACATTTGTAATGTTGTCAAGTGTCAATTAGATGGAAAAATGCTTGAAATTTAAACTGTCCAATAGGATAATGTCACGTGGCAAAGTGTAAACTAATGTGTACACCATAGTGTACATGTAGCAAGGTTCTTATCGATTGAACTTTGCTGTTTGTACGCTGATTTTTGAAACTTTGTTTGACACTTGCATTGTTGTCAAGTGTCAATTGGATGAGAAAACTGTTTGAAATTTCAACTGTCCAACATGGATATATCACGTGGCAAAGTGTTGATTAAAGTGTACACCATAGTATACATGAAGCAAAGTTTATACCGATTGAACATTGCTATTTGTACACTGATTTTTGACACGTTGTTTGACACATGCATTGTTGTAAGTGTCAATTAGATGGAAAAAATGCTTGAAATTTAAACTGTCCGACAGGGTAATGTCACATGGAAAAGTGTAAACTAATGTGCACACCATAGTGTACATGTAGCAATGTTCTTAGTGATTGAACTTTACTATTTGTACATTGATTTTTGACACGTTGTTTGACACTTGCATAGCTATTAAGTGTCAACTGGATGGGAAAATTGTTTAAAATTTAAACTGTCCAACTGGGTAATGTCACGTGGAAAAGTGTGAACTAAAGTATACGCCATAGTGTACATGTCGCGAGCTTCTTAGCGATTGAACTTTGCTATTAGTACACTGATTTTTGGCACATTGTTTAACACTTGCAGTGTTTTCAAGTCTTATTTGAATGGGAAAACTTTTTGAAATTTAAACTGTCCAACAGGGTAATGTCAAGTGGAAAAGTGTAAACCAAAGTGCACACCATAGAGTAAAGGAAGCAAGGTTCTTACCAATTGAACTTTGCTATTTGTAAACTGATTTTTGAGAAGTTGTTTGGCACTTGCAGTTCTTACCGATTGAACTTCATTATTTGTTCACTGATTTTTGAAATGTTGTTTGACACTTGCATTGCTGTCAAGTCCCAATTGGATGGGAAAACTATTTGAAATGTAAACTGTCCAACAAGGTAATGTCACGTGGCAAAGTGTAAACTAAAGTATGTACACCATAGTGTACATGTAGCAAGGTCCTTACCGATTGAACTTTATTTTTTGTACATTGATTTTTGACATGTTGTGTGACATATGCATTGTTGTCAAGTGCCAATTCAGTGGGAAAACTGTTTGAAATTTAAACTGTCCAGTTGGGTAATGTCACGTGACAAAGTGTAAACTAAAGTGTACACCATAGTGTACGTGTCTAAAGGTTCTTACCGATTGAACTTTGCTATTTGTACGATGATTTTTGACACGTTGTATGATACTTACATTGTTGTCGAGTGTCAATTGGATGGGAAAACTATTTGAAATTTCAACTGTCCAACAGGGATATGTCACGTGGCAAAGTGTAAACTAAATTGTACACCATAGTGTACATGAAGCAAAGTTCTTGCCCATTGAACTTTGCTATTTGTGCACTAATTTTTGACACGTTGATTGACACATGCATTGTTATCAAGCATCAATTACATGGGAAAACTGTTTAAAATTTAAACTGCCCAACAGGGTATCGTTTCATGACAAAGTGTAAACAAAAGTGTACGCAATAGTGTACATGTCGCGAGGTTCTTAACGATTGAACTTTGCTATTTGTACACTGATTTTTGACACGTTGTTTGACACTTGTAGTGTTGTCAAGTGTTAATTGGATGGGAAAACTGTTTAAATTTTAAACTGTCCAATAGGGTAATGTCACGTGGCAAAGTGTAAATTAAAGTGTACACCATAGCATACATGTAGCAAGGTTCTCTCCGATTAAACTTCACTACTTGTACACTGGTTTTTGACCCGTTATCTTACACTTGCATTGCTGTCAAGTGTCAATTAGATAGGAAAATTGTTTGAAATTTAAATTGTCCAATAGTGTAATGTCACGTGGCAAAGTGTAAACTAGAGTGTACACGTCGCAAGGTTCTTACCAATTGAAATTTGCTATTTATACACTAATTTTTGACGCGTTGTTTGATACTTGCATTGTTGTCTAGTGTCTATTGGAGGTGAAATCTAGTTGAAATTTAAAATTTTAAACAGGGTAATGTCATTTGGCAAAGTGTAAACTAAAGTGTACGCCATAATGTACATGCCGCGAAGTTCTTACCGATTGAACTTTGCTATTTGTACACTGATTTTTTACACGTTCTTTGACAGTTGCAAAGTTTTCAAGTGTTAATTGGATGGGAAAATTGTTTTAAATTTAAACTGTCCAATAAGGTAATGTCATGTGGTAAAGTGGAAACTAAAGTTTGCACCATAGTGTACATGTAGCAAGGTTCTTACCGATTGAACTTCACTATTTGTAAACTGATATTTGACACGTTGTTTGACACTTACGTTATTTTCAAGTGTCAATTAGGTGGGAAAATTGATAGAAATTTAGACTGTCCGACAGGGTAATGTCACGTGATAAAGTGTAAACCAAAGTGTACACCATAGCGTACATGTCGCAAGGTTCTTATCGATTGAACTTTGCTATTTGTTCACTGATTTTTGAAACGTTGTTTGACAGTTGCATTGTTGTCAAGTGTCAATTGGAGGCGAAAACTATTTGAAATTTAAATTTTCCGACATGATAATGTCACGTGACAAAGTGTAAACCAAAGTGTATACGATAGTGTACGTGTTGCAAGGTTCTTACCGATTGAACTTTGCTATTTGTAAAGTGATTTTCGTCACGTTGTTTGACCCTTGCATTGTTGTCAAGTGTCAATTGGAGGTGAAAACTGTTTGAAATTTAAACTTTCTAACTAGGTAATGTCACGTGGCAAAGTGTAAACTAAAGTACGCACTATAGTGTACGGGCAGCAAGGTTCTTACCGATTGAACTTTGCTATTTGTACAACAATTTTTGAAATGTTGTTGGATGCTTGCGTTGTTGTCAAGTGTCAATTGGATGGAAAAAATACTTGAAATTTAAACCTCCAAACTGGGTAATGTCATGTGGTAAAGTATAAACTAAAGTTTGCACCATAGTGTACATGTAGCACGGTTCTTACCGATTGAACTTTGCTATTTGTACATTGATTTTTGACACGTTGTTTGACACTTGCATTGTTGTCAAGTGTCAATTGGATGGGAAAACTGTTTGAAATTTAAACTGTCCAGGAGGGATATGTCATGTGGCAAAGTGTAAACTGAAGTGTACACCATAGTGTACATGAAGCAATGTTCCTATCGATTGAACTTTTCTATTTGTGCACTGATTTTTGACATGATGTTTGATACATGCATTGTTGTCAAGTGTCAATTGGATGGAAAAACTATTTGAAATTTAAGCTGTCCAACAGGGTAATGTTGTGTAGTAAAGTGTAAACTAAAGTGTACACCATAGTGTACATGTAGCAAGGTTCTTACCAATTGAACTTTTCTATTTGTATGCTAATTTTTGACACGTTGTTGGACACTCCATTGTTGTCAAGTGTCGATTAGGTGGAAAAACTATTTGAAATTTAAATTGTCCAATAGGGTAATGTCATGTGGGAAATTGTAAACCAAAGTGTACACCATAGTGTACATTAAGCAAGGTTCTAACCGATCGAACTTTGCTATTTGTACATTGACTTTTTTAACACGTTGTTTGGTACTTGCTTTTCTTACCGATTGAACTTTGCTATTTGTACACAGATTTTTGACACGTTGTTCGACACTTGCATTGTTGT
The DNA here is from genome assembly GCF_002742605.1 of Olea europaea var. sylvestris. NCBI lineage: Eukaryota > Viridiplantae > Streptophyta > Magnoliopsida > Lamiales > Oleaceae > Olea > Olea europaea. Next base: position 497,631 of record NW_019264767.1, read on the forward strand.
CAATTGTCAATAGGATGGAAAAACTGCTTGAAATTTAAATTGTCCAACTGGGTAATGTCACGTGCCAAAGTGTGAATGAAAGTGTACACCGTAGTGTTCATGTGGGATGGTTCTTACCGATTGAACTTTGTTATTTGTACACTAATTTTTGACACGTTGTTTGACACTTGCATTATTGTCAAGTGTCAATTGGATGGGAAAATTGTTTGAAATTTTAACTGCCCAACAGGGTAATGTCATGTGGCAAAGTGTAAACTAATGTTTACACCATAGCGTACATGTCGCGACGTTCTCACCGATTGAACTTCACTATTTGTACACTGATTTTTGACCCATTGTTCAACACTTGCATTACTGTCAACTGTTAATTGGATGGGAAAACTATTTGAAATTTAAACTGTCCAACAAGGTAATGTCACGTGGCAATGTGTAAACTAAAATGTCCACCATAGTGTACATGTCGCAAGGTTCTTACCGTTTGAACTTTGCTATTTGTACATTAATTTTTGACATGTTGTTTGACACTTGCATTGTTGTCAAGTGTCAATTGGATGGAAAAACTGTTTGAAATTTAAACGATCCAACAGGGTAATGTTACGTGGCAAAGTGTAAACTAAAGTGTAGGCCGTAGTGTACATGTCGCGAGGTTCTTACCGATTGAACTTTGCTATTTGTACACTGATTTATGACACATTATTTGACACTTGCAGTATTATCAAGTGTTAATTGGATGAAAAAACAATTTAAAATCTAAACTGTCGAATAGGGCTATATCACGTGGCAAAGTGTAAACTAAAGTGTACACCATAGCGTACATGTAGCAAGGTTCTCATCGATTCAACTTCACTATTTGTACACTAGTTTTTGACCCACTGTTTGACACTTGCATTGCTGTCAAGTGTCAATTGGATGGGAAAATTGTTTGAAATTCAAACTGTCAAACAGGGTAATGTCACGTGGCAAATTGTAAACTAAAGTGTACACCATAGTGTACATGTCGCAAGGTTCTTATCGATTGAACTTTGCTATTTGTATACTGATTTTTGACATATTGTTTGACACTTACATTGCTGTCAAGTGACAATTTGATGGGAAAACTATTTGAAATTTAAACTGTCCAACCAGGTAATGTCACGTGCCAAAGTGTGAATTAAAGTGGACATCGTAGTGTTCACGTAGGAAGGTTCTTACCGATTGAATTTTGCCACTTGTACAATGATATTTGACACGTTGTTTGACACTTGTATTGTTGTCAAGTGTTAATTGGATGGGAAAACTCTTTGAGATTTTAATTGTCCAACAGGGTAATGTTACGTAGCAAAGTGTAAACAAAAGTGTACAACATAGCGTACATGTCACGACATTCTCCCTGGTTGAACTTCACTATTTGTATACTGATTTTGACCCGTTGTTTAACACTTACATTGCTGTCAAGTGTCAATTGGATGGAAAAATTGTTCGAAATTTAAATTGTCCAACAAATGAATGTCACATGGCAAAGTGTAAACTAAATTGTCAAACATAGTGTACATGTCGCAAAGCTCTTACCGATTGAACTTTGCTATTTGTACATTAATTTTTGACATGTTGTTTGACACTTGCATGGTTGTCAAGTGTCAATTGGAAGGGAAAACTACTTGAAATTTAAACTGTCTAACAGGGTAATGTTACGTGGCAAAGTGTAAACTAAAGTGTATGCCATAGTGTACATGTCGCGAGGTTCTTATCGATTGAACTTTGCTATTTGTACACTGATTTATGACACATTGTTTTACACTCACGGTGTTGTCAAGTGTTAATTGGATAGAAAACTATTTAAAATTTAGGCTGTCAAATAGGGTAATGTCTTGTGGCAAAGTGTAAACTAAAGTGTACACCATAGCGTACATGTAGCAAGGTTCTCATCGATTCAACTTCACTATTTGTACATTGATTTTTGACTCATTGTTTGACACTTACATTGCTTTCAAGTGTCAATTTGATGGGAAAACTATTTGAAATTTAAACTATCCAACAAGGTAATGTCACGTGGGAAAGCGTAAACTAAAGTGTTCACCATAGTGTACATGTCGTAATGTTCTTACCGATTGAACTTTGCTATTTGTACATTGATTTTTGACACGTTGTTTGACACATGAATTGTTGTCAAGTGTCAATTGGATAGGGAAAATGTCTAAAATTTAATATTTCCAACAGGGTAATGTCATGTGGCAAAGTGTAAACTAAAGTTTACGCCGTAGTGTCCATGTAGCACGGTCCTTGCCGATTGAACTTTACTATTTGTACACTAATTTTTGAAACGTTGCTTGACACTTGCATTGTTGTCAAGTGTCAATTGGATAGGAAAATTGTTTGAAATTTAAGCTGTTCAACAGGGCAATGTCACGAGGAAAAGTGTAAACTAAAGTGTACACCGTAGTGTACATGTAGCAAGGGTCTTACCGATTAAACTTTGCTATCTGTACAATGATTTTTTACATGTTGTTTGACACTTGCATTGTTCTCAATGTCAATTGGATGGGAAAATTGTTTGAAATTAATAGTGTCCAACAGGGTAATATCACGTGGCGAAGTGTAAACTAAAGTGTACAACATAGTGTACATGTAGCTTGGTTCTTTCCGATAGAACTTTGCTATTTTTACACTGATTTTTTATACGTTATTTGACACTTGTATTGTTTTCAAGTGTCAATTCGATGGGAAAATAGTTTTTAATTTAAATGGTCCAACAGGGCAATGTCACGTGACAAAGTGTAAACAAAAGTGTACACCATAGTATACATGACCCAAGGTTCTTACCGATTGAACTTTGCTATTTGTACACTGGTTTTTGACACGTTGCTTGACACTTGCATTGTTGTCAAATGTCAATTGGAAGGGAAAACTATTTGAAATTTAAACTGTCCAAGAGGGACATGTCACGTGGTAAATTGTAAACTAAAGTATACACCATAGTGTACATGAAGTAAGGTTCTTACCGGTTGAACTTTGATATTTGTACACTGATTTTTGACACGCTGTTTGAGACTTGTATTATTGTCAAGTGTCAATTGAATGGGAAAATTATTTGAAATTTAAACTGTCCAACTGGGTAATGTCACGTGGCGATGTGTAAACTAAAGTATACACCATAGTGTATATGTCGCGAGGTTCTTACTGATTGAACTTTGCTATTGTACACCGATTTTTGACACGTTGTTTGACACCTGCATTGTTGTCAAGTGTCAATTGAATGGAAAAATTGTTTGAAATCTAAACTGTCCAAGAGGGATATGTCACTCGGTAAATTGTAAACTAAAGTATACACCATAGTGTACATGAAGCAAGGTTCTTACCGATTGAACTTTGCTATTTGTAGCATCGTTGTCAAAGGTCAATTGGATGGGAAAACTGTTTGAAATTTAAACTGTCCAACAGGGCAATGTCACGTGACAAAGTGTAAACTAAAGTTTACACCATAGTGTACATGAAGCAAGGTTCTTACCGATTGAACTTTGCTATTTGTACACTGATTTTTGACACATTTTTCAACACTTGCATCGTTGTCAAAGGTCAATTGGATGGGAAAACTATTTGAAATTTAAACTGTCCAACTGGGTAATGTTACGTGGCGATGTGTAAACTAAAGTGTATAGCACAGTGTACATGTCGCGAGGTTCTAACCGATTGAACTTTGCTATTGTAAACTGATTTTTGACACGTTGTTCGACACGTGCATTGTTGTCATGTGTCAATTGGATGGGAAAACTATTTGAAATTTAAGCTGTCCGACTGGGTAATGTCACGTGGCGAAGTGTAAACTAAAGTGTACACCATAGTGTACGTGTCATAAGGTTCTTACCGATTGAACTTTACTATTTGTACACTGATTTTTGACACGTTGTTTGAAACTTACTTTGTTGTCAAGTGTCAATTGAATGCGAAAGCTATTTGAAATTTATGCTGTATAATAGGGTAATGTTGCGTGTTAAAGTGTAAACTAAAGTGTACACCATAGTGCACATGTAGCAAGGTTCTTACCGATTGAACTTTTCTATTTGTATATAGATTTTTTACACGTTGTTTGACACTTCCATTGTTGTCAAGTGTCGTTTGGATGGAAAAACCATTTGAAATTTAAATTGCCCAACAAGGTAATGTCACGAGGAAAAGTGTAAACCAAAGTGTACACCATAGTGTACATTAAGCAAGGTTCTAACCGATTGAACTTTGCTATCTGTACATTGATTTTCGACACGTTATTTGATACTTGCTTTTCTTACCGACTGAACTTTGCTATTTGTACATTGATTTTTGACACGTTGTTTGACACTTGCTTTGTTGCCAAGTGTCAATTGGATGGGAAAATTGCTTGAAATTTAAACTATCCAACCGGGTAATGTCACGTGCCAAAGTGTGAATTAAAGTGTACACCGTAGTGTTCGTCTGGGAAGGTTCTTACCGATTGAACATTTCTATTTGTACACTGATTTTTGATACTTTGTTTGACACTTGCATTGTTGTCAAGTGTCAATTGGATGGAAAAACTCTTTAAAATTTTAAGTGTCCAACAGGATAACGTCACGTGGCAAAGTGTAAAGTCAAGTGTACGCCATAGCGTACATGTTGCGACATTTTCACTCATTAAAGTTCACTATTTGTACATTGATTTTTGACCCATTGTTTAACACTTGCATTGCTGTCAAGTGTCAATTGGATGAGAAAACTGTTTGAAATTTAAACTATCCAACAAGGTATTGTCACGTGGCAAAGTGTAAACTAAAGTGTCCACCATAGTGAACATGTCGCAAGGTTCTTACCAATTGAACTTTACTATTTGTACATTGATTTTTGACATTTGCACTGTTGTCAAGTGTCAATTTGATGGCAAAACTGTTTGAAATTTAAACTGTCCAACAGGGTAATGTTACATGGCAAAGTGTAAACTAAAGTGTATGCCATAGTGTACATGTCGCAAGGTTCTTAGCGATTGAACTTTGCTATTTGTACACTTATTTATGACCCGTTGTTTGACACTTGCAGTGTTGTCAAGTGTTAATTGGATGGGAGAACTGTTTCAAATTTAAACTGTCCAATAGGGTAATATCACATGGCAAAGAGTAAACTAAAGTGTACACCATAACGTACATGTAGCAAGGTTCTCACCGATTAAACTTCGCTATTTGTACACTGATTTTTGACCCGTTGTTTGACACCTGCATTACTCTCAAGTGTCAATTGGATGGGAAAACTGTTTGAAATTTAAACTGTCCAATAAGGTAATATCACGTGGCAAAGTGTAAACTAAAAGGTACACCATAGCGTACATGTAGCAAGGTTCTCACCGATTCAACTTCAATATTTGTACACTAATTTTTGACCCGTTGTTTGACACTTGCGTTGCTGTCAAGTGTTAATTGGATGAAAAAATTGTTTGAAATTTAAATTGTTCAACAAGGTAATGTCACGTGGCAAAGTGTAAACTAAAGTGTCCACCATAGTGTACATGTCGCAAAGTTCTTACCGATTGAACTTCGCTATTTGTACATTGATTTTTGACAAGTTGATTGACACTTGCATTGTTGTCAAGTGTCAATGGGATGGGAAAACTATTTCAAATTTAAATTGTCCAATAGAATAATGTTACGTGGCAAAGTGTAAACAAAAGTGCACGCCATAGTGTACATGTCGCGAGGTTCTTACCGATTGAACTTCGCTATTTGTACACTGATTTATGACACGTTGTTTGACACTTGCAGTGTTGTCAAGTGTTAATTGGATGGGAAAATTGTTTCAAATTTAAACTGTGCAATAGGGTAATATCACGCGGCAAAGATTAAACTAAAGTGTACACCATAGCGTACATGTTGCAAGGTTCTCACCGATTCAACTTCACTATTTGCAAACTGATTTTTGACTAATTGTTTGACACTTGCATTTCTGTCAAGTGTCAATTGGATGGGAAAACTGTTTGAAATTTAAACTGTCCAACAGAGTAATGTCACGTGCCAAAGTGTAAACTAAAGTGTACACCATAGTGTACATGTCGCAAGGTTCTTAAAAATTGAACTTTGCTATTTGTACACTGATTTATGACACGTTGTTTGACACTTGCAGTGTTGTCAAGTGTTAATTGGATGGGAAAATTGTTTCAAATTTAAACTGTGCAATAGGGTAATATCACGCGGCAAAGATTAAACTAAAGTGTACACCATAGCGTACATGTTACAAGGTTCTCACCGATTCAACTTCACTATTTACAAACTGATTTTTGACTCATTGTTTGACACTTGCATTTCTGTCAAGTGTCAATTGGATGGGAAAACTATTTGAAATTTAAACTGTCCAACAGAGTAATGTCACGTGCCAAAGTGTAAACTAAAGTGTACACCATAGTGTACATGTCGCAAGGTTCTTAAAAATTGAACCTTGCTATTTGTACACTGATTTTTGACACGTTTGACACTTGCATTATTGTCAAGTGACAATTTGATGGGAAGACTATTTGAAATTTAAACTGTCCAACATGGCTATGTCACAGGCAAAGTACAAACTAAAGTGTACCCCATAGTGTACATGAAGCAAGGTTCTTACCGATTGAACTTTGTTATTTGTACACTAATTTTTGACATGTTGTTTGACACTTACATTGTTGTCAAGTGACAATTGGATGGGAAAAACTGTTTGAAATTTAAAATTTCCAATAGGGTATCGTCACGTGGCAAAGTGTAAACTAAAGTGTACGCCCTAGTGTACATGTAGCGTGGTCCTTACCGTTTGAACTTCGCTATTTGTACACTGATTTTTGAAACGTTGCTTAACACTTGCATTGTTGTCAAGTGTCAATTGGATAGGAAAAATGTTTGAAATTTAAACTGTCTAACAAGGTAATGTCATGTGGTAAAGTGTAAACTAAAGTGCACACCATAGTGTACATGTCACAAGGTTCTTACCGATTGAACTTTGTTATTTGTACACTAATTTTTGACATGTTGTTTAACACTTGCATTGTTGTCAAGTGACAATTGGATGGGAAAAACTGTTTGAAATTTAAAATTTCCAATAGGGTATCGTCACGTGGCAAAGTGTAAACTAAAGTGTACGCCATAGTGTACATGTAGCGTGGTCCTTACCGTTTGAACTTCGCTATTTGTACACTGATTTTTGAAACGTTGCTTGACACTTGCATTGTTGTCAAGTGTCAATTGGATAGGAAAAATGTTTGAAATTTAAACTGTCTAACAGGGTAATGTCACGTGGCAAAGTGTAAACTAAAGTGCACACCATAGTGTACATGTCACAAGGTTCTTACCGATTGAACTTTTCTATTTGTACACTGATTTTTGACACGTTGTTTGACACTTGAATTGTTGTCAAGTGTTAATTGAATGTGAAAAATATTTGAAATTTAAACTGTCCAACAGGGTAATGTTGCATGGTAAAGTGTAAACTAAAGTGTACACCATAGTGTACATGTTGCAAGGTTCTTATCGATTGAACTTTGCTATTTGTACACTGATTTTTGGCATGTTGTTTGACACTTGTATTGTTGTCAAGTGTCGATTGGATGGGAAAATAGCTTGAAATTTAAATTGTCCAACAGGGTAATGTCACATGGGAAAGTGTAAACCAAGGTGTACACCATAGTGTACATGAAGCAAGGTTCTTACGGATTGAACTTTGCTATTTGTACATTGATTTTTGACACATTGTTTGATACTTGCTTTTCTTACCGATTAAACTTTGGTATTTGTACACTGATTTTTGACACGCTGTTTGACACCTCCATGGTTGTTAACTATCAATTGGATGGAAAAACTAGTTGAAATGTAAACCGTCCAACCGGGTAATGTCACGTGCCAAAATGTGAACTAAAGTGTACACCATAGTGTTCCTGTAGCAAGGTTCTTACCGATTGAACTTTTCTATTTGTACACTGATTTTTGACACATTCTTTGACACTTGCATTGTTGTCAAATGTCAATTAGATGGGAAAACTTTTTGAAATTTAAATTGTCCGACAGGGTAATGTCACGTGGCAAAGTATAAACTAAAGTTTACGCCATAGTGTACATGTCGTGAACTTCTTAACGATTGAACTTTGGTATTTGTACACTAATTTATGACACGTTGTTTGACACTAATAGTGTTGTCAAGTGTTAATTAGATGGGAAAACTGTTTGAAATTTAAACTATCCAACAGGGCAATGTCACGTGGCAAAGTGTAAACTAAAGTGTACACCATAGTGTACATGTCGCAAGGTTCTTGCAGATTGAACTTTGCTATTTATACACTGATTTTTGACACGTTGTTTGATACTTGCGTTATTGTCAAGTGTCAATTGGAAGTGAAATCTGTTTGAAATTTAAACTTTGAAGCAGGGTAATGTCACGTGGCAAAGTGTAACCCAAAGTGTACACCATAATGTATATGTTGCGAGGTTTTTACCTATTGAACTTTGCTATTTGTACACTGATTTTTAACATATTGTTTGACACTTACAGTGATTTCAAGTGTTAATTGGGTGCAAAAACTGTTTGAAATTAAAAATGTCCAATAGGGTAATGTCACGTGGCAAAGTGTAAACTAAAGTGTACACAATTGCGTACATGTAACAGGTTCCTACAGATTGAACTTCACTATTTGTAAACTGATTTTTAACACGTTGTTTGACCCTTGCATTGTTGTCAAGTGTCCATTGGATGGGAAAACTATTTGAAATTTAAATTGTCCAACAAGGTAATGTCACATGACAAACTGTAAACCCAAGTGTACACCATAGTGCACAGGTCGCAAGGTTCTTACTGATTGAACTTTGCTATTTGCAAACTGATTTTTGACACATTGTTTGACAATTGCATTGTTGTCAAGCATCAATAGGAGGTGAAAAATGTTTGAAATTTAAACTTTCGAACAGGGTACTGTCTCGTGGTAAAGTGTAAACTAAAGTGCGCAACATAGTATACGTGTTGCAAGGTTCTTACCAATTGAACTTTGCTATTTGTATGATAATTTTTGACACGTTGTTTGACACTTGCATTGTTGTCAAGAGTCAATTGAATGGGGAAACTACTTCAAATTTCAACTGTCCAACAGGGTAATGTCACGTGGCAAAGTGTAAACCAAAGTGCACACCATAGTGTGCAGGAAGCAAGGTTCTTACCCATTGAACCTTGCTATTTGTACACTGATTTTTAACACTTGCATTTAATACCGATTTAACTTTGCTATTTGTTCATTGATTTTTGACACGTTGTTTGACATTTTATATTGTTGTCAAGTGTCAATTGGATGGGAAAACTTTTTGAAATTTAAACTGTCCAACGAGGTAATGTCACTTGGCAAAGTGTAAACTAAAGTGTACTCCATAGTGTACATTTCTCAAGGTTCTTACCGATTGAACTATGCTATTTGTACACTGATTTTTAATACTTACATTGTTGTCAAGTGACAATTGGATGGAAAAACTGTTTGAAATTTAAACTGTCCAACAGGGATATGTCACTTGGCAAAATGTAAACTAAAGTGTACACCATAGTGTACATAAAGCAGGGTTCTTACCAATTGAACTTTGCTATTCGTACACTAATTTTTGACACGCTGTTTGACACATGCATTGTTGTCAAGTGTCAATTGGATGGGAAAACTATTTGAAATTTAAACTATCCAATAGGGTCATGTCACCTGACAAAGTGTACACCACAGTGTACAAGAAGCAAGGTTCTTACAGATTGAACTTTGCTATTTGTTGGCTGATTTTTGACACATTGTTTGACACTTGCATTTCTTACCGATTCAACTTTGCTATTTGTTCACTAATTTTTGACACGTTGTTCGACACTTATATTGTTGTCAAGTGTCAATTGGATGGGAAAACTGTTTGAAATTTAAACTGTCCAACGAGGTAATGTCACTTGGCAAAGTGTAAACTAAAGTGTACTCCATAGTGTACATTTCTCAAGGTTCTTACCGATTGAACTTTACTATTTGTAAACTGATTTTTGACATATTTTTTGACACTTGCATCGTTGTCAAGTGACAATTGTATGGGAAAACTATTTGAAATTTAAACTGTCCAACAGGGATATGTCACTTGGCAAAATGTAAACTAAAGTATACACCATAGTGTACATGAAGCAAGGTTCTAACCGATTGAACTTTGCTATTAGTACAGTAATTTTTGACACGCTTTTGACACATGCATTGTTGTCAAGTGTCAATTGGATGGGAAAACTATTTAAAATTTAAACTGTCCAATAGGGTAATGTCACGTGTCAAAGTGTAAACCAAAGTGCACACCATAGTGTACAGGAAGCAAGGTTCTTGCAGATTGAACTTTGTTATTTGTAGACTGATTTTTGACACATTTTTTGACACTTGCATTTCTTACTGATTCAACTTTGCTATTTGTTCTTTTTGACACGTTGTTTGACACTTATATTATTGTCAAGTGTCAATTGGATGGAAAAACTGTTTGAAATTTAAACTGTCCAATGAGGTAATGTCACTTGGCAAAGTGTAAACTGAAGTATACTCCATGGTGTACATTTCTCAAGGTTCTTACTGATTAAACTTTGCTATTTGTACACTAATTTTTGACATATTTTTTGACACTTGCATTGTTGTCAAGTTACAATTGGATGGAAAAACTGTTTGAAATTTAAACTGTCCAATAGGGATATATCACTTGGCAAAATGTAAAATAAAGTGTACACCATAGTGTACATGAAGCAAGGTTCTTACCGATTGAACTTTGCTATTCTTACACTAATTTTCGACACGCTGTTTGACACATGCATTGTTGTCAAGTGTCAATTGGATGAGAAAAATATATTAAATTTAAACTGTCCAACAGGATAATGTCACGTGGCAAAGTGTCAACTAAAGTGTACTCCGTAGTGTACATGTGGCGTGGCTCTTACCGATTGAACTTTACTATTTCTACATTGATTTTTGACATGTTGTTTGAAACTTACATTGTTGTCAAGTGTTATTTGGATGGGAAAACTATTTGAAATTTAAATTATCCAATAGGATAATGTCACGTGGCAAAGTGTCAACTGAAGTGTACACCTTAGTGTACATGTAGCATGGCCCTTACCGATTGAACTTTACTATTTGTAGACTAATTTTTGACACGTTGTTTGACGCTTGCATTGTTGTCAAGTGTCAATTCGATGGGAAAACTGTTTGAAATTTAAACTGTCCAACAGGTTAATGTCACGTGACAAAGTGTACATGTCTCAAGGTACTTATCGATTGAACTTTGTTATTTGTACACTGATTTTCGACACATTATTTGATACTTGCATTGTTGTCAAGTGCCAATTGGATGGGAAAACTGTTTTAAATTTAAATTGTCCAACAGGATAATGTTACGTGGCAAATTGTCAACTAAAGTGTACACCGTAGTGTACATGTAGCATAGTCCTTATTGATTGAACTTTCCTATTCGTACACTGATTTTTGACACGTTGTTTGACACTTGCATTGTTGTCAAGCATTATTTGGATGGGAAAACTATTTGAAATTTAAACTATCCAATAGGGTAATATCACGTGGCAAAGTGTCAACTGAAGTGTACACCGTAGTGTACATGTCGCGAGGTTCTTACCTATTGAACTTTGCTATTTGTGTCCGAGAAATAAAACGAAATTAGGCTATTATGTTGTGATGATCTCGAACCACGAGCCTCTCATTCAAGAAGCGAGTTGTGGAAGTTTAAACCATTTACGATTTTGAAGGCTCAAGCCATAAATTAATTAAAAACTCAACAATTTAAGAGATTAAGTTCAAGTAAATTTGATTACAAAGATTTAATGAATAATTGGGTTGCCCCAATGGTCATCTACAAGGTATTTCATATAGGCAACCCAGGTTCGAATCACCATGTAGACGTTTTTATAAAAAAAAATTATGAATTTTTTTAGGCTTAAAGACTCTTCAAATTCTTAGTTAAAGATCCTATTTAACAAACTTTATGATAATACAACTCCCCCTATTTAGTTTATCGTTAATGGTGTTTGATAGCCTCATAAGTGAGCTACTGAATAAACTTAGAATCATGTCAATCCAATGTCGGTAAAATTTTATATGCCACTTTAAGTGAACATAGTGTTGCTGTATTCTGAAAATTTTAGTTTCTGCCATTGAACTTAAAAATTTGTAACTCAATCGTTACTTGGGATTTTTAGACAAAACTAGTAGGATTTAATAGCCTCATGGATTAGCTACTGAATAAAATTAAAATCATGTCAATCCAATATCTATGGAATTTTATATGCCACCTTAAGTATGCTGCGCTGGGTTACTTACCAAATCGAGTTGCTATGAGGTTTTGAAAAATATTTTAACATCTCATATGTCACTGACAAAAGTTAAATTTTGGATATGTTATATTATAAGAAGTTCCCTACTTTGTCTTAAAGTTTTGTGAAATTTCAACCTCGATTACTATGTAAACAAGTTTACTTTAAAACTTATTGCGCAAAGTGTAAACAGAAGTGTACACCGTAGTGTACATGTAGCAAGGTTCTTACCGTTTGAACTTTGCTATTTATACACTGATATTTGACACGTTGTTTGACACTTGTATTGATGCCAAGCGTCAATTGGGTGGGAAAACTGTCTGAAATTTAAATTGTCCAACAGGGTAATGTCAACTGACAATGTGTAAACTAAAGTGTACTCCATAGTGTACTTGTAGTAAGGTTCTTATCGATTGAACTTTGCTATTTGTACACTAATTTTTGACACGTTGTTAGACACTTGCATTGTTGTCAAGTGTTAATTACAAGGTAAAACTGTTTGAAATTTAAATTGTACAACAGTGTTACGTCACGTGGCAACGTGTTAACCAAAGTGTACACAATTGTGTACATGAAGCTAGGTTCTTACAGATTGAACTTTGCCATTTGTACAACAATTTTTGACATGGTGTTTGAAACTTGCATTTCTTACCGATTGAAGTTTGCTATTTACACATTGATTTTTGGTACGTTGTTTGACACTTGCATTGCTGTCAAGTGTGAATTGGATTGGAAAACCGTTTGAAGGTTAAACTATCCAACAGGGTAATGTCATATGGCAAAGTGTAAACTAAAGTGTACACCATAATGTACATGTTGCAAGGCTCTTATCGATTGAACTTTGCTATTTGTACACTAATTTTTGACACATTGTTTTGCACTTGCATTGTTGTCAAGATTCAATTAGATTGGAAAACTGTTTTAAATTTGAACTATCCAACAGGGTAATGTCACATGGCAAAGTGTAATCTAAAGTGTACACCATAGTATACATGTAGCAAGGTTCTTACCGATTGAACTTTGCTATTTGTACACTGATTTTTGGCACATTGTTTGGTACTAACATTGTTGTCAAGGATCAATTGGATGGAAAAACTGTTTGAAATTTATACTATCCAACAGGGTAATGTGGCGTGGCAAAGTCTAAACTAAAGTGTATACCATAGTGTACATGTAACAAGGTCCTTAACGATTGAACATTGCTACTTGTAGACTAATTTTAAACACGTTGCTTGAAACATACATTGTTTTCACATGTCAATTGGATGGGAAAACTATTTGAAATTTAATCTGTCCCACAGGGTAATGTCACATGGCAAAGTGTAAACTAAAGTGTACACCATAGTGTACATGTCGCAAGGTTCTTACCGATTGGACTTCGCTATTTGTACACTGATTTTTAACACGTTGTTTGACACTTGCATTGTTGTCAAGTGTCAATTAGATGGAAAACTGTTCGAAGTTTAAACTATCCAATGGGGTAATGTCACGTGGCGAAGTGTAAACTAAAGTGTACACTATAGCGTACATGTAGCAAGGTTCTTATCGATTGAACTTTGCTATTTGAACACTGATTTTTAACGCGTTGTTTGACACTTGCATTGTTGTCAAGTGTCAATTGGATGGGAAAGTTGTTTGAAATTTAAACTGTCCAACAGGGTAATGTCCCTTTGTAAAGTGTAAACTAAAAGTGTACACCATAGTGTAAATGTAGCACGGTCCTTACCAATTGAACTTTGCTCTTTATACATTGATTTTTAACATTTGCATTGCTGTCTTGTGTCAATTGGATGGAAAACTATTTGAAATTTTAACTACGCAGTAGGGATATGTCACGTGGAAAAGTGTAAACTAAAGTGTACACCATAGTGTACTTGAAGCAAGGTTCTTACCGATTGAACTTTGCTAATTGTACACTAATTTTTAACACGTTGTTTGACACTTGTATTGTTGCCAAGTGTCAAATGGATCATAAAGCTATTTGAAATTTAAACTATCCAACAAGGTAATGTCACATGGCAATGTGTAAATTAAAGTGCGTACACCATAGTGTACATGTAGCAAGGTTCTTGCCGATTGAACTTTCTTATTTGTACACTGATTTGTGATACGTTGTTTGACACTTGCGTTGTTGTCAAGTATCAATTGGATGGAAAAACTGTTTGAAATTTAAACTGTCCAACAGGGATATGTCGTGTGGCAAAGGGTAAACTAAAGTGTACACCATAATGTACATGAAGCAAGGATCTTATCGATTGATCTTTGCTATTTGTACACTGATTTTTGACAAGTTGTTTGACACCTGCTTTGTCTACAAGAGTCAATTGGATGGTAAAATTGTTTGAAATTTAAACTGTCCAACAGGGATATGTCGTGTGGCGAAGGGTAAACTAAAGTGTACACCATAGTGTATATGAAGCAAGGTTCTTACCGATTGAACTTTGCTATTTGTACACTAATTTTTGACACGTTGTTTGACACTTACATTGTTGACGAGTGTCAATTAGGTGGCAAAACTGTTTGAAATTTAAACAGTCCAACATGATAATGTCATGTGGCAAAGTGTAAACTAATGTGTACACCATAGTATACATGTAGCAAGGTTCTTACCAATTGAACTTTTCTATTCGTACACTAATTTTTGACACGTTGTTTGACACTTGCGTTGTTGTCAAGTGTCAATCGGATGGGAAAACTTTTTAAAATTTAAACTGCCCAACAGGGTAATGTCATGTGGCACAGTGTAAACAAAAGATAACACCATAGTGTACATGTAGCAAGGTTCTTACCGATTGAACTTTGCTATATGTAGATTGATTTTTGATACATTATTTGACACTTGTATTATTGTCGAGTGTCAATTGGATAGGAAAACTATTTTGAAATTTAAAATGTCCAACAAGGTAATGTCACGTGGCAAAGTGTGAACTAAAGTATGTACACATAGTGTACATGTAGCAGGGTTCTTACCGATTGAACTTTGCTATAAGTAGATTGATTTTTGATATGTTGTTTGACACTTCCATTGTTGTCGAGTGTCAATTGGATGGGAAAACTATTTAAAATTTAAAATGTCCAACAGGGCAATGTCACGTGGCAAAGTGTCAATTAAAGTATGTACACATAGTGTACTATAGCAAGGTCCTAACCGATTGAACTTTGCTATTTGTACACTAATTTTTGACACGTTGTTTGACGTATGCATTCTTGTCAAGTGTCAATTGGGTACGAAAAATGTTTGAAATTTAAAATGTCAAATAGGGAAATGGCATGTGGCCAAGTGTAAACCAAAGTGCACACAATAGTGTACATATGTAGCAAGGTTCTTATCGATTGAAACTTTGCTACTTGTACACTGATTTTTGACATGTTGCTTGACACTTGGATTGTTGTCAAGTGTCAATTGGGTGGGAAAACTTATTGAAATTTAAACTATCTAATAGGGTAATGTCATGTGGCAATGTGTAAACTAAAGTGTACTCCATAGTGTACATATAGAAAGGTTCTTACCGATTGAGCTTTGCTATTTGTACACTAACTTTTGACGTGTTTTTAGACACATGCATTGTTGTCATGTGTCAATTGGATGGGAAAACTGTTTGAAATTTTAAATGTCCAATAGTGTAACGTCACGTGGCAAAGTGTTAACCAAAGTGTACACCGCTGTGTACATGAGCTAGGTTCTTACTTATTGAACTTTGCTATTTGTACACCAATTTTTGAAATGGTGTTTGACACTTGCATTTCTTACTGATTGAAGTTTGCACACTTGCATTGTTGTCAAGTGTCAATTGCATGGAAAACTCTTTGAAGTTCAAACTATCCAACGAGGTATTGTCATGTGGCAAAGTGTAAACTAAAATGTACTCCATAGTGTACATGTTGCAAGGTTCTGACCGATTGAACTTTGCTATTTGTACACTGATTTTTGACACGCTGTTTGACCCTTGCATTGTTGTCAAGAGTCAATTGGATTGGAAAACTGTTTGAAATTTAAATTGTCCAACAGGGTAATATCACGTGGCAAAGTGTAAACTAAAGTGCACACCATAGATTACATGAAGGTTCTTATCGATTGAACTTTGATATTTGTACTCTGATTTTTGACACGTTGTTTGACACTCGTATTGTTGTCAAGTGTCATTTGGATGGGAAAATTGTTTGAAATTAATACTGTCCAATGGGGAAATGTCACGTGACAAAAGGTAAACTAAAGTGTACACTACGGTGTACATGTAACAAGGTCCTTACCGATTGAACATTGCTACTTCTACACTGATTTTTAACAGGTTATTTGACACTTACATTATTTTCAAATGTCAATTGAATGGGAAAACTATTTAAAATTTACTCTGTGCAACAACGTAATGTCACGTCTTAAAGTGTAAACTAAAGTGTACACCTTAGTGTACATGTAGCAAAGTTCTTACCAATTGAACTTTGCTATTTGTACAATGATTTTGGACACATTGTTTGACACTCACATTATTGTCAAGTGTTAATTGGATGGGAAAACTATTTGAAATTTATACTGTCCAACAGGGTAATATCACGTGGCAAAGTGTAAACTAAAGTGTACACCATAGTGTACATGTAACAAGGTCCTTACTGATTGAACATTGCTACATGCAGACTAATTTTTAACACGTTGTTTGACACTTACATTGTTTTCAAATGTCAATTGGATGGGAAAACTGTTTGAAATTTAAATTGTCCAACAGGGTAATATCACGTGGCAAAGTGTAAACTAAAGTGTACACCTTAGTGTACATGTAGCAAAGTTCTTACCAATTGAACTTTGCTATTTGTACATTGATTTTTGACACGTTGTTTGACACTTACATTGTTTTCAAATGTCAATTGGATGGGAAATCTGTTAGAAATTTAACCTGTCCAATAAGGTAATGTCACGTGGCAAAGTGTAAACTAAAGTGTGCACCATAGTTTACATGTCGCATGGTTCTTAACGATTGAACATTGCTATTTGTGCATTGATTTTTGACACATTACTTGACACTTGCATTGTTGTCAAGTGTCAATTGGATTGGAAAGCTGTTTGAAATTTAAACAGTCAAACGGGGATATGTCGCGTGGCAAAGTGTAATTTGAAGTGCACACTACAACGTACATGATGCAAGGTTCTTACCGATTGAAATTTGTTATTTGAACATAGATTTTAGTCACATTATTTGACACTTAAATTGTTATCAAGTGTCAATTGGATGGGAAAACTATTTGAAACTTAAATTGTACAACATGGTAACGTCACGTGGCAATGTGTAAACTAAAGTGTGTACACCATAGTGTACATATAGCAAGGTTCTTACCGATTGAACTTTACTATGATATGTGATACGTTGTTTGACACTTGTGTTACTGTCAAGTGTCAATTGGACGGGAAAACTGTTTGAAATTTAAATAGTCCAACAGGGATATGTCGTGTGGCAATGGGTAAAATAAAGTGTACACCATAGTGTACATGAAGCATGGTTTCTTATCGATTGAACTTTGCTATTTGTACATTGATTTTTGACACGTTGTTTGACACTTGCATTGATGTCAAGTGTCAATTGGGAGGGAAGACCGTCTGAAATTTAAATTGTCCAACAGGGTAATGTCAAGTGACAATGTATAAACTAAAGTGTACTCCATAGTGTACATGTTGCAAGGTTATTACCGATTGAACTATTCTTTTGTACACTAATTTTTGACACGTTGTTAGATACTTGCACTGTTGTCAAGTATCAATTGGATGGAAAAATTGTTCAAAATTTAAACTGTCCAATAGTGTAACGTCTCGTCTCAAAGTGTACTCCATTGTGTACATGAAGCAAGGTTCTAACTGAATGAACTTTGCTATTTGTACACCAATTTTTGACATGGTTTTTGAGACTTGCATTTCTTACCGATTGAAGTTTGCTATTTATACATTGATTTTAGACACGTTGTTTGACACTTGCTTTGTTGTCAAGTGTCAATTGGACGGAAAACTGTTTGAAGTTTAAACTATCCAACAGGGTAATGTCGCGTGGCAAAGTGTAAACTAAAGTGTACACCACAGTGTACATGTAGCACGGTCCTTACCAATTGAACTCTGCTATTTATACATAGATGTTTGACAAGTTGTTTGAAACTTGCAATGTTGTCAAGTGTCAATTGGATGGAAAACTGTTTGAAATTTAAATTTTCCAATAGGGATATGATGCTTGCAAATGTGTAAACTAAAGTGTATACCATAGTGTAGATGAATCAAGGTTCTTAACGATTGAACTTCGATATTTGTACACTAATTTTTGACACGTTGTTTGACACTTGCATTATTGTCAAGATTCAATTGGATAGGAAAACTGTTTGAAATTTAAACTGTCCAACAGGGTATTCTCACCTGACAAAGTGTAAACTAAATTGTAAATCATAGTGTACATGCAACACGGTCCTTACCAATTGAACTTTGCTATTTATACGTTGATTTTTTACACATTGTTTGAAACTTGCATTGTTGTCAAGTGTTTATTGGATGGAAAACTGTTTGAAATTTAAATTTTCCAACAGGGATATGTCGCTTTGAAAAGTGTAAACTAAAGTGTACACCATAGTGTACATGAAGCAAGGTTCTTACCGATTGAACTTTGGTATTTGTACACCGATTTTTAACACAATGTTTGACACTTGCATTGTTGTTAAGAGTCAATTGCATTGGAAAACTATTTGAAATTTAAACTGTCCAGCAGGGTAATGTGATGTGGCAAAGTGTAAACTAAAGTGTACACCATAGTGTACATTTAGGAATGTTCTTATCGATTGAGCTTTGCTATTTGTCCACTAGTTTTTGACACATTGTTTGACATTTGCATTGTTGTCAAGGGCCAATTGGATGGGAAAACTATTTGAAATTTATACTGTCCAACAGGGTAATGTCATGTGGTACTGTGTAAACTAAAGTGTACACCATAGTGTACATGTAACACTGTCCTTATCGATTGAACAATGCTACTTGTAGACTAATTTTTAATACATTGTTTGACACTTACATTGTTCTCACATGTCAATTGGATGGGAAAACCGTTTGAAATTTAATCTATCGAACAGGGTAATGTCACGTGGCAAAGTGTAAACTAAAGTGTACACCATAGTATACATGTCGCAAGGTTCTTACCAATTGGACTTCGCTATTTGTACACTGATTTTTGACACGTTGTTTGACACTTGCGTTGTTGTCATGTGTCAATTGGTTGGAAAACTGTTTGAAGTTTAAACTATCCAACGGGGTAATGTCATGTGGCAAAGTGTAAACTAAAATGTAATTCATAGTGTACATGCTGCAAAGTTCTTACCGATTGCACTTTACTATTTGTACACTGATTTTTAACGCGTTGTTTGACACTTACATCGTCGTCAAGTGTCAATTGGATGGAAAAATTGTTTGAAATTTGGACTGTTCAACAGGTTAATGTCACATGGCAAAGTGTAAACTAAAGTGTACACCATAGTGTACATGTAGGACGGTCCTTACCAATTGAACTTTGCTATTTATACATTGATTTTTGACACGTTGTTTGACACTTGCATTATTGTCAAGTGTCAATTGGATGAAAAACTATTTGAAATTTAAACTGCTCTACAGGGATATGTCACGTGGAAAAGTGTTAACTAAAGTATACACCATAGTGTATTTGAAGCAAGGTTCATTGAACTTTTCTATTTGTACACTGATTTTTGGCACATTGTTTAACACTTGCATTATTTTCAGGTGTCAATTGGATGGAAAAATTGTTTGAAATTTAAACTGCCCAACAGGGTAATGTCACTTGGCAAAGTGTAAACTAAATTGTACACCATAGTATACATGTAGCAAGGTTCTTACGAATTGAACTTTGCTATTTATACATTGATTTTTGACACATTGTTTTAAACTTTCTTTGTTATCAACTGTTAATTGGATGGAAAACTGTTTAAAATTTAAATTTTCCAACATGGATACGTCGCTTGGAAAAGTGTAAACTAAAGTGTACACCATAGTATACAAGAAGCAAGGTTCTTACTGATTGAACTTTGGTATTTGTACACTGATTTTTGCCACGTTGTTTGATACTTGCATTGTTGTCAAGAGACAATTGGGTTGGAAAACTGTTTGAAATTTAAATCGTCCAACAGGGTAATGTCACTTGGCAAAGTGTAAACTAAAGTGTACACCATAGTGTACATGTAGTAAGGTTCTAACCGATCAAACTTTACCATTTGTATACTGATTTTTGACACATTGTTTAACACTTGCATTGTTGTCAAGGGTCAATTGGATGGGAAAATTCTTAGAAATTTATACTATCCAACAGGGTAATTCACGTCGTAAAGTGTAAACCAAAGCGTACACCATAGTGTACATGTAACAATGTCCTTACCGATTGAACATTGCTACTTGTAGACTAATTTTCAACACGTTGTTTAACACTTACATTATTTTCACATGTCAATTGGATGGGGAAACTTTTTGAAATTTAATCTGTCCAACAGTGTAATGTCACGTGGTAAAGTGTGAACTAAAGTGTACACCATAGTGTACATGTCGCAAGGTTATTACCGATTAGACTTCGCTATTTGTACACTGATTTTTGACACATTGTTTGACACTTGCTTTTTTGTTAAGTGTCAATTGGATGGAAAGCAATTTGAGGTTTAAACTATCTAATAGGGTAATGTTACGTGGCAAAGTGTAAACTAAAGTGTACACCATATTGTACATGTAGCAATGTTCTTACCGATTGAACCTTACTATTTGTACACTAATTTTTAACACGTTGTTTGACACTTGCATTGTCGTCAAGTGTCAATTGGATGGAAAAATTGTATGAGGTTTAAACTATCCAACGAGGTAATGTCACAAGGTAAAGTGTACACCATAGTGTACATGTAGCAATGTTCTTACTGATTGAACTTTGCTATTTGTACACTGATTTTTGATACGTTGTTTGACACTTGTATTGCTGTCAAGTGCCAATTAGACGGAAAAGTTGTTTGAAATTTAAACTGTCCAACAGGCTAATGTCACATGGGAAAGTGTAAACTAAAGTGTACACCATAGTGTACATGTAGCAAGGTTCTTACCGATTGAACTTTGCTATTTGTACACTGATTTTTGACACATTGTTTAACACTTGCATTGTTATCAAGAGTCAATTGGATGGGAAAACAGATAGAAATTTATACTGTCCAACAGGGTAATGTCAGATGGTAAAGTGTAAACTAAAGTGTGCACCATAGTGTACATGTAACAAGGTCCTTACCGATTGAATATTACTACATGTACACTAATTTTTACCACGTCGTTTGACACTTACATTGTTTTCACATGTTAATTGAATGGGAAAACTATTTGAAATTTAATCTATCCAATAGGGTAATGTCATAAGGCAAAATGTAAACTAAAGTGTACACCATAGTGTACATGTCGCAAGGTTATTACCGATTGGATTTCGCTATTTTTACACTGATTTTTGACACATCGTTTGACACTTCCATTATTGTCAAGTGTCAATTGGATGGAAAACTATTTGAAGTTTAAATTGTCCAACAGGGTAATGTCACATGGCAAAGTGTAAATTAAAGTGTACACCATAGTGTACATGTAGCAAGGTTCTTACCGATTGAACTTTGCTATTTGTACACTGATTTTTAACACGTTGTTTGACACATGCATTGTTGTCAAGTGTCAATTGAATGGAAAAATTATTTGAAATTTAGACTATCCAATAGTGTAATGTCACTTGGCAAAGTGTAAACTAAAGTACACACCATAGTGTACATGTAGCACGGTTCTTACCAATTGAACTTTGCCATTTATATATTGATTTTTGACAAGTTATTTGACACTTGCGTTGTTGTCAAGTGTCAATTAGATGGAAAACTATTTGAAATTTAAACTGCCCAACAGGGATATGTCACGCGGAAAAGTGTAAACGAAAGTGTACACCATAGTGTACTTGAAACAAGGTTCTTGCCTATTAAACTTTACTATTTGTACACTGATTTTTGACACATTGTTTGACACTTGCATTGTTGGTAAGAGTCAATTGGATTGGAAAAGTGTTTGAAATTTAGGCTATCCAATAGGGTAATGTCACATGGCAATGTGTAAACTAAAGTACGTACACCATAGTGTACATGTCGCAAGGTTCTTACCGATTGAACTTTGCTATTTGTACATTGATTTGTAACACGTTGTTTGACACTTGCATTGTTGTTAAGTATCAATTAGATGGGAAAATTATTTGAAATTTAAACTGTCCAACAGGGATGCGTCGCGTGGCAAAGGGTAAATTAAAGTGTACATCATAGTGTACATGAAGTAAGGTTCTTATCGATTGAACTTTGATATTTGTACACTGATTTTTCACATGTTGTTTGACACTTGCTTTGTTGACAAGTGTCAATTGGATGGTAAAACTGTTTGAAATTTAAACTGTGCAACAGGGATATGTCGCGTGGCAAAGGGTAAACTAAAGTATACACCGTAGTGTATATGAAGCAAGGTTCTTACTGATTGAACTTTGCTATTTGTACATTAATTTTTGACACATTGTTTCACACTTGCATTGTTATCAAGTGTCAATTGGGTGGGAAAACTGTTTGAAATTTATACTGTCAAATAGGGTAATGTCAAGTAGCAAAGTGTAAACTAAAGTGTACACTATAGTGTACATAAAGCAAGGTTCTTACCGTTTGAACTTTGCTATTTGTACACTAATTTTTGACACGTTGTTAGACACATGCATTGTTGTCAAGTGTCAATTGGTTGGAAAAAACTGGTTGAAATTTAAACTGTCCAACAGTGTAATGTCACGTGGCAAAGTGTAAACTAAAGTGTACACCATAGTATACATGTAGTAAGGTTATTACCGATTGAATTTTGCTATTTGTACATTGATTTTTGACACGTTGTTTGACACTTGCATTGTTGTCAAGTGTCAATTGCATGAGAAAATTGTTTGAAATTTAAACTGTACAACCGGCTAATGTCACGTGACAAAGTGTAAACTAAATTGTACACCATAGTGTACATGTCTCAAGGTTCCTACCGATTGAACTTTACTATTCGTACACTGATTTTTGACACGTTGTTTGACACTTGCATTGTTGTCAAGTGTCAATTAGATGGAAAAACTGTTTCAGACTTAAACTACCCAACAGGGTAATGTCACGTGATAAAGTGTAAACTAAAGTATACACCATAGTGTACATGTAGTACGGTCCTTACCAATTGAACTTCGCTATTTGTACACTAATTTTTAACATGTTGCTTGCCACTTGCATTGTTGTCAAGTGTCAACTCGATGGGAAAATTGTTCGAAATTTAAACTATCCCGCAGGCTAATGTCACGTGACAAAGTGTAAACTAAAATGTACACCACTGTGTACATGTGTCAAGGTTCTTAACGATTGAACTTTGCTATTTGTACACTAATTTTTGACACGTTGTTTAACACTTACATTGTTGAAAAGTGTCAATTCAAAGGGAAAACTGTTTGAAATTTAAACTGTTTAACAGGGTAATGTCACATAACAAAGTGTAAGCTATTAACGATTGAACTTTGATATTTGAACACTGATTTGTGTCACGTTGTTTGACACTTGCGTTGTTGTCAAGTGTCAATTGAATGGGAAAATTATTTGCAATTTAAACTCTCCAATAAGGATATGTCACGTGGCAAAGAGTAAACTAAAGTGTACACCATTGTGTACATGAAGCAAGGTTCTTACCGATCGAACTTTGCTATTTATACACTGATTTTTGACTCGTAGTTTGACACTTGCATTTTTGGCAAGTGTCAATTGGATGGGAAAACAGTTCGAAATTTAAACTGTCCAATAGGGATATATCGCGTTGCAAAGGGTAAATTAAAGTGTACACCATAGTGTACATGAAGTATGGTTCTTATCGATTGAACTTTGCTATTTGTACACTGATTTTTGACACGTTGTTTGACACTTTCATTGTTGTTAAGTGACAATTGAGTGAGAAAACTATTTGAATTTTAAACTGTACGACAGGGCAGTGTCACGTGGCAAACTGTAAACTAAAGTGTACACCATAGTGTACATGTAGCATGGTCCTTACCAATTGAACTTTGCAATTGTATAGTGATTATTGACACGTTGTTTGACACTTGCATTGTTGTCTAGTGTCAATTGGATAGAAAAACTGTTTGAAATTTAAACTGTCCAACAGGCTAATGTCACTTGGCAAAGTGTAAACTAAAATGTGTACACATGGCGTACATGTAGCAAGGTTCTTACCGAGAACTTTGCTATTTATACACTGATTTTTGACTTATAGTTTGACACTTGCATTTTTGGCAAGTGTCAATCGGATGGGAAAACAGTTTGAAATTTAAACTGTCCAATAGGGATATATCGCGTGGCAAAGGGTAAACTAAAGTGTACACCATAGTGTACATGAAGTATGGTTCTTACCGATTGAACTTTGCTATTTGTACACTGATTTTTGACATGTTGTTTGACACTTTCATTGTTGTTAAGTGTCAATTAGGTGAGAAAACTGTTTGAATTTTAAACTGTACGACAAGGTAATGTCATGTGACAAAGTGTAAACTAAAGTGGACACCGTAGTGTACATGTAGCAAGGTTCTTACCGTTTGAACTTCGCTATTTGTACACTGATTTTTAACACGTTGTTTGGCACTTACATTGTAGTCAAGTGTCAATTGGGTGGGAAAATTTTTTGAAATTGTACTGTACGACAGGGTAATGTCAAGTCGCAAAGTGTAAGCTAAAGTGTACACCGTAGTGTACTTGTCGCAAAGTTCTTACTGATTGAACTTTGCTATTTGAACACTGATTTTTGACACGTTGTTTGACACTTGCATTGTTGTCGAGTGTCAATTTGGTGGAAATTTTTTTTGAAATTTAAACAGTCAATGTCAAGTGGCAAAGTGTAAATTAAAGTGTACACCATAGTATACATGTAGCAAGGTTCTTACCAATTGAACTTTGCTATTTCTACGCTGATTTTTGACACGTTGTTTGACCCTTATGTTGTTGTCAAGTGTCAATCAGATGGGAAAACCTTTTGAAATTTGAACTACCCAACAGGGTAGTGTTACGTGGCAAACTGTAAACTAAAGTGTACACCATAGTGTACATGTAGCACGGTCCTTACCAATTGAACTTTAAAATTTGCATAGTGATTATAGACACGTTGTTTGACACTTGCATTGTTGTCCAGTGTCAATTGGATAGAAAAAACTGTTTGAAATTTAAACTGTCCAACAGGTTAATGTCACTTGCCAAAGTGTAAACTAAAGTGTGTATACATAGTGTACATGTAGCAAGGTTCTTACCGATTGAACTTTGCTATTTGTATAGTGATTTTTGACACGTTGTTTGACATTTGCATTGTTGTCAAGTGTCAATTGGATGAAAAACTGTTTAAAGTTTAAACTATCCAACGGGGTAACGTCACATGGCAAAGTGTAAACTAAAGTGTACACCATATTGTACATGTAGTACGGTTCTTACCAATTGAACTTTGCTATTTATAAAAAGATTTTTGACACGTTGTTTGAAACTTGTATTGTTGTCAAGTATCAATTGGATGGAAAACTATTTGAAATTTAAATTTTCCAATAGGGATATGTCGGTTGGAAAAGTGTAAACTAAAGTGTACACCATAATGCACATGAAGCAAGGTTCTTACCGATTTAATTTTGATATTTGTACACTGATTTTTCACACGTTGTTTGACACTTACATTATTGTCAAGAGTCAATTAGATAGGAAAACTGTTAGAAATTTAAACTGTCCAACAGGGTATTCTCATGTGACAAAGTGTAAACTAAATTGTAAATCATAATGTACATGTAGCACGATCCTTACCAATTGAATTTTGCTATTTATACATTGATTTTTTACACGTTGTTTGAAACTTGCATTGTTGTCAAGTGTTAATTGGATGGAAAACTGTTTGAAATTTAAATTTTCCAACAGCGTTATGTCGCTTTGAAAAGTGTAAACAAAAGTGTACATCATAGTGTACAAAAAGTAAGGTTCTTACCGATTGAACTTTGGTATTTGTACGTTGATTTTTAACACGATGTTTGACAATTGCATTGTTGTCAAGAGTCAATTGCATTGGAAAACTATTTGAAATTTAAACTGTCCAATAGGGTAATGTCACGTGGCAAATTGTAAACTAAAATGTACACCATAGTGTACTTGAAGCAAGGTTCTTATTGATTGAACTTTGCTATTTGTACACTGATTTTTGACACGTTGTTTGACACTTGCATTGTTTTCAGGTGTCAATTGGATGGGAAAATTGTTTTAAATTTAAACTGTCCAACAAGGTAATGTTACTTGGCAAAGTGTAAACTAAATTGTACACCATAGTGTACATGTAGCACGGTCCTTACTAATTGAACTTTGCTATTTATACATTGATTTTTGACACGTTGTTTCAAACTTACTTTGTTGTCAAGTGTTAATTGGATGGAAAACTATTTCAAATTCAAATTTTCCAAAATGGATACGTCGCTTGGAAAAGTGTAAACTAAAGTGTATACCATCGTGTACATGAAGCAAGGCTCTTACCGATTGAACTTTGGTATTTATACACTGATTTTTGACACGTTGTTCGATACTTGCATAGTTGTCAAGTGTTAATTGGATTGGAAAATTGTTTGAAATTTAAACCGTCCAACTGGGTAATGTCACGTGGTAAAGTGTAAACTAAAGTGTACACCATAGTGTACATATAGCAAGGTTCTTACTGATTGAAATTTGCTATTTGTACACTGATTTTTGACACATTGTTTAACACTTGCGTTGTTTTCAAGGGTCAATTCAATTGGAAAACTGTTAGAAATTTATACTGTCCAACAGGGTAAAGTCACATGGTAAGGTGTAAACTAAAGTGTACACTATAGTGTACATGTAACAATGTCCTTACCGATTGAACATTGCTACTTGTAGACTAATTTATAACACATTGTTTGACACTTAAATTATTTTCACATGTCAATTGGATGGGAAAACTGTTTGAAATTTAATCTTTCCAACAGGGTAATGTCAAGTGGCAAATTGCAAACTAAAGTGTACACCATAGTGTACATGTCACAAGGTTATTACCGATTTGACTTCGCTATTTGTACACTGATTTTTGACACGTTGTTTGACACTTGCATTATTGTCAAGTGTCAATTGGATGGAAAACTATTTGAAGTTTAAACTATCCTACGGGGTAATGTCACATGGCAAAGTGTAAACTAAAGTGTACATGTAGCAAGGTTTTTACAGATTGAACTTTGCTATTTGTACACTGATTTTTAACACGTTGTTTGACACTTGCATTGTTGTCAAGTGTCAATTGGATGAAAAATTTGTATGAAGTTTAAACTATCCAACGGGGTAATGTCACGTGGCATAGTGTAAACTAAAGTGTACACCATAGTGTACATATAGGAAGGTTCTTACCGATTGAACTTTGCTATTTGTACACTGATTTTCGACACATGGTTTAACACTTTTATTGTTGTCAAGGGTCAATTGGATGGGAAAACTGATAGAAATTTATACTGTCCAACAGGGTAATGTCAAGTGGTAAAGTGTAAACTAAAGTGCACACCATAGTGCATATGTAACAAGGTCCTTACCGATTGAACATATCTACTTGTAGACTAATTTTTAACACGTTGTTTGACACTTATATTGTTTTCACATGTCAATCGGATGGAAAAACTGTTTGAAATTTAATCTGTCCAACAGGGTAATGTCACGTGGCAAAGTGTAAACTAAAGTGTACACCATAGTGCACATGTCGCAAGGTTATTACCGATTGGACTTCGCTATTTGTATACTGATTTTTGACACGTTGTTTGACACTTCCATTGTTGTCAAGTGTCAATTGGATGGAAAACTGTTTGAAGTTTAAACTGTCCAACAAGGTAATGTCACGTGGCAAAGTGTAAACTAAAGTATGCACTATAGTGCATATGTAGCAAGGTTCTTACCGATTGAACTTCGCTATTTGCACATTGATTTTTAACACGTTTTTTGACACTTGCATTGTTGTCAAGTGTTAATTGGATGGAAAAATTGTTTGAAATTTAAACTGTCCAACAGGGTAATGTCGCTTGGCAAAGTGTAAACGAAAGTGCACACCATAGTGTAGATGTAGCACGGTCCTTACCAACTGAACTTTGCCATTTATAGATTGATTTTTGGCACATTGTTTGACACTTGCATTGTTTTCAAGTGTGAATTAGATGGAAAACTATTTGAAATTTAAACTACCAAACAGGAATATGTCACGTGGAAAAGTGTAAACTAAAGTGTACACCATATTGAACTTGAAGCAAGGTTCTTACCGATTTAATTTTGCTATTTGTACACTGATTTTTGATACGTTGTTTGACCCTTGCATTGTTGCCAAGAGTCAATTGGATTGGATAAATGTTCGAAATTTAGATTGTCCAATAGGGTAATGTCACGTGGTAAAGCGTAAACTAAAGTGCACACCATAGTGTGCATGTAACAAGGTCCTTACCAATTGAACATTGCTACTTGTAGACTAATTTTTAACACGTTGTTTGACACTTACATTGTTTTCACATGTCAATCGGATGGAAAAACTGTTTGAAATTTAATCTGTCCAACAGGGTAATGTCACGTGGCAAAGTGTAAACTAAAGTGTATACCATAGTGCACATGTCACAAGGTTATTGCCGATTGGACTTCGCTATTTGTGCACTGATTTTTGACACGTTGTTTGAAACTTCCATTGTTGTCAAGTGTCAATTGGAAGGAAAATTGTTTGAAATTTATACCGTCCAACAGGGTAATGTCAAGTGGCGAAGTGTAAACCATAGTGTACATGAAGCAAGGTTCTTACCGTTTGAACTTTGCTATTTGTACACTGATTTTTGACATGTTGTTTGATTCTTTCATTGTTGTTAAGTGTCAATTGGGTTGGAAAACTGTTTGAAATTTAGCCTGTGTTACAGGGTAATGTCAAGTGGCGAAGTGTAAACTAAAGTGTACACCGTAGTGTACATGTAGCAAGGTTCTTATCGTCTAAACTTTACTATTTGTACACTGATTTTTACCACATTTTTTGACACTTGCATTGTTCTCAAGTGTCAATTGGGTGGGAAATTGATTGAAATTTATACTGTTCGATAGGGTAACATCAAGTGGCATAGTGTAAACTAAAGTGTACACCGTAGTGCACATGTAGCATGGTTCTTACCGATTAAATTTTCCAATTTGTACACTAATTTTTGACACGTTGTTTGACACTTGCATTGTTGTCGAGTGTCAATTGGATGAGAAAACTGTTTGAAATTTAAACAGTTTGAAAGGATAATGTCATGTGGCAAAGTGTAAACTAAAGTGTACACCAAAGTATACATGTAGCAAGGTTCTTACCGATTAAACTTTGCTATTTGTACACTGATTTTTCACATGTTGTTTGACATTTGCATTGTTTTCAAGTGTCAAATGGGTGCGAAAATAGTTTGAAATTTAATTTGTCCAACAAATAAATGTCATGTGGCCAAGTGTAAACTAAAGTGCACACAATAGTGTACATACGTAGCAAGGTTCATACTGATTGAACTTTGCTATTTGTACACCAATTTTTGACACGTTGCTTGACACTTGCATTGTTGTCTAATGTCACTTGGATGGGAAAACTTATTGAAATTTACATTGTCCAACAGGGTAATGTCAAGTGACAATGTGTAAACTAAAGTGTACTCCATAGTGTACATGTAGCAATGTTCTTACCGATTGAACTTTGTTATTTGTACACTATTTTTTAACACATTGTTAGACACTTGCATTGTTGTCAAGTGTCAATTGGATGGAAAAACTATTTGAAATTTAAATTGTCCAACAGTGTAACGTCACGTGGCAAAGTGTTAACCAAAGTGTACACCATTGTGTACATGAAGCAAGGTTCCTACTGATTGAACTTTGCTATTTGTACACCAATTTTTGACATAGTGTTTGACACTTGCATTTCTTACCGAATGATGTTTCCTATTTACACATTGATTTTTGACATGTCGTTTCACACTTGCATTATTACCAAGTGTCAATTGCATGGAAAACTGTTCGAAGTTTAAACTATCCAACGAGGTAATGTCACGTGGCTATGTGTAAACTAAAGTGTACACCATAGTGTACATGTTGCAAGGTTCTTACCGATTGAACATTGCTATATGTACACTAATTTTTGGCACATTGTTTAACACTTGCATTGTTGTCAAAAGTCAATTATTGGAAAACTGTTTGAAATTTAAACTGTCCAACAGGGTAATGTCACGTGGCAAAGTGTAAACTAAATTATGTACACATAGTGTACATGTAGCAAGGTTCTTACCGATTGAACTTTGCTATTTGTACACTAATTTTTGACACGTTGTTTGACATTTGCATTGTTGTCAAGTGTCAATTGGGTGCGAAAATAGTTTGAAATTTAAAATGTCCAACGGTGAAATGTCATGTGGCTAAGTGTAAACTAAACTGGACACAATAGTGTACATATGTAGCAAGGTTCTTACCGATTGAACTTTGCTATTTGTACACTTATTTTCGACACGTTGCTTGACACTTGGATTGTTGTCAAGTGTCAATTGAGTGGGAAAACTTATAGAAATTTAAGTTGTCCAATGTCACACCCCCAAATTAACATTGATTTCTATACACAACCTAGATATAGAATTTTACATATATTTTTTTTTTGAGTTTGTTAACTTCTAATCACCTGTGACACGATCATATAACATATCGAAACCTTAAAATCATATCGCCATAATCCAACATATATATTCTGAGCTTATAAACATGTCTATAGGCCATTTCAAAAGTACACTATATAGGATTCCAAAATATAACCCAACAGATGGCAGCCTACAAAATAACCCTACTCCACAGCTAGCCATGCTCTCTATGTAGTTCCATGTTCACCTACAATGCAAGAACTACATAAGCCAATGCTTAGTAAGCAAAATCATGCATGTCCTGAACATGAGTAATAACAACATATGACACCATGCCATTTACTTTAAATATCACGCTAAAAATGTCATATTTCAATATTCGTCAAAGTCGACTAGAAATCATTTCACTTGAAATCTTTCATTTCATTGGGCCCTTGACCCACCTACTATGCACCGGATAGAGCTCTGCATAATATCAATATCAATAATCAAGTGGCCAATATGAAATCGACACCGACAAGTGGACCATCCTCTCGTGACCACTAGAGGCCCATCCCCTGACTGCCCCTATGATCACCCAAGAAGTCTCCCACCTGGCAGCGCCAATAATCATAACAAGGGCATAGTCAGTGGTCCGCCCTCCCGTGATCACCAAAGGCCCATCCCCTATCTACCTTTGCAATCACCCAGGAAGTAACACCCGCAATGCCAAACATATCACATAAGCATGCCTCACATGCCTCGGTGCCCTAGTAGTCGTCAATAAAACATTTATAAAGAAAACT